>NC_029789.2:95750330-95756833 GCF_000816755.2 Arachis ipaensis | reverse complement strand
AATGGAGACATTGGTGGTAACGGTCCTGCTAATAGTATTAATGATAATGTGAATGAAGATTTGTATGGGACTTAAAATTAAAAAAATTAATTTGACTAATTATTGATTATAAAAAAATTCATTATAAGAATAAAATTGAAACTTATTTTAATGATAGGGACAAAATTAAATCAAATTAAAAGTTAGGGTTATGTTAAAATTTTTGAGAACTTTAGAAAAAAAAATCATACTTCACCCTAATTGATATTATCCTTTTAATTTGTATATTTTCAAGATTTATACTAAAAAATATTTATATTTTTATTAGTTTATTTATAATTTTATATATTCTTTTATTATAGTTCAGTTATTTTGGTTAAATCACAAATGAACAAATTAAACTTTTAAATCGATAAACCGGTAAATAGAGCAGTTTTTTATTACCATTTTGATTTTTTGAACCTTATTTAAGATATTTTTTTTTAAAAAAGGGAAAATTAAAACCACCATTGGCAATTTATGCTTTCATTTCAAAAATTAAAATATCATTGATAAGTTTCACTCCTTTTGTCTGGAATTTTTTTTTTATGAAATCTTAAACTTAAAATATTATTGAAAATTATACTAGTTTGACTAATTTTTTTTAGTTACCAAATATTTCTGTTTACTTTCTATATTTTAAATCAAAATGGAAATAAATCACAATTGCTTCCTATTTATTCGAAAAGTAAAACTATAGTCATCATACCAAAAAAACCAAACAAAAGATATTAAGTAGATTGCAATCTATTATATCTATAAAATAAAGGAATGTGATTATCACACAGACATAACAATATCATAGAATTGGATTATAGAAATATTCTCAACTTATTTTACTCATACAAAATAAGAATGTAAGATCAGTTACAGTGCTGCTTTTCTGATGGGTATAGTTTGTCCGTCCACTTCGTTTCCTACTAAGTTCTAATTTTTTTTACACACTGCAGAGGGAGACATTTTGTCCTCACACAAGATTTAAGAAAATTTCATCAATTTTAGTCTCGTTTATTTAATTTTATATAATTAAAGTATAAAATTATATTACATTTTCAATTAATAAGATTTTGATAAATTAAAATGCCAAGTCTTCAATACTATAACAACTATTATTTGTATATAGAAAAGTATAGGGTACCAACATATTATCTGCCAACTTCTACCAACTCTTATTTATAATTGTGTTTTATGGAAGTGTGTTCGTGAATGTGTCTAATAATTAATATATTTTAAATACATATATAAAGAGACACATCCAGAAAATATATCTATAAAGACACTTCTATTAAACATAGCTATAAAACATCATAATTCATACTCATAGCAGGAAGCTATAACCCCATCATATCATAATTCATATTCATTGTTTCAAATACACAATTAAGTTGACTCCAAAAAATGAGTACCAACAACAACCATTTAAACCATAGTTTGATCCTAATCGTGTTGCTACTCATAGCATTTGCAACGAAGAGTGAGCAATCGAAACAGATTCCAGCACTGTATGTGTTCGGTGATTCACTTGTTGACAGTGGTAACAACCACTATCTGCCAGGAGAGTATTCGCAAAATTTCTTTCCGTATGGCATAGATTTCGGCACACCCACTGGTCGCTGCACTAATGGCAAAACTGTTGCTGATTTTCTTGGTGAGAAACTATATATCTAGAATCATCCATTACTATCCACATTTACTCCTATTGTGCCAATTGATTTTCTTTGCACCAAGTTTATATTATTTGATCTGTGAAAAACTAAAGCTTTCTGTTTTTATTTTTGTTGTTTTTCTGCCTCAAGATTTTGTTAAAGAGAAAGTGGAAACGGAAGACTAGAGTCAATGTCTTTCTATTTTAAAGAATCTTGAGGGAAAAAAAGTTTAATGATTCAACTAACTTAACAACTTTAAGAAAATTTCAAAAAATCTGATCTTAAAATTTTTTAAATTTAAATTTGCTTTCAAAAAAACTTCCTTTCATAAGAAACAATGCAACGCTATTCCTCTCCTCTAATGCGACATTGTTTCTCCTCTCTCCCGGTCGTGATGATTCGCCTCCTCTATATTGCGTTGCGCTGTCATTCCCGACAGGATCTTCTCACGCTGCACTGTTTACGCGCATCAACGTCCAAGATCTTTTTGCAAAAACGTAATCTGTGCACTCCCTGATGATGTCTAGCACGTGGTGTCACTGAGCCGAACTAACCACCCTCGCCGACATTGTCTCGCATTGCCATGGCGCTTCCTACGAGTGTTTGACTGCCGCAATGACAACACAAAACACAACGGCACGGCCACTCCTTCCATCACCTCGAGCAAGAACGTCGCGGCCTCCCCCTCCATCTTCTTGCATTAGATGATTTTTTTTTTTTCTTCTTCTAAATTTTGCATGATTCTTTTTATTAGTTTTAGATATTTTTTTTTTTAATTTTAGATTTTTTTTAACGTTTGAATGTTTTTAATGATAATTTAAATTAACGTTCCCTTCAAAAAAATTTAAAAAAAAATTGAATATCTCATTTTTACTAGATTTTAGATATTTTTTTGTTATATTTCGAATGTCTCTTTTTAGTAGGAATTTTTGAAATGAATTTTTAAAATAATTTTTGAAAGTTTTAAAATAAATTTTTTAAAATTTTAAAACAATTTTATAAATTTCAAATATTTGTTATTATTTGATCTTAGATTTTTTTTTATATTTTAGATATTTTTTCATTAGGTTTTAGATATAATAATTTGAATTAACATTTTTTCAAAAAAAATAAAAAAAAAATTGTTAGTTAGTTGTATATGGCTGTACTTCTTGTTGATTAAATGGCTAGATTGAAAAAAAATATATATTCAAAGCTAGACATTAAATTTTTAGAGAATTCTAATAACAGATCATTGATATTATGCTCTTGAATTTCACTTTTTGTGATTCTAATAAATAGGCATATCTTTGGTATTTGGAAAATTGTTGAATCTCGACTAAAATTTATATTGGTCTTTGAGATTCATGATTTTCATTATTTTAGTCTTAAGATTTAAAATTCATTATATTGGTCTTCGAGATCTAGCTTCGGGCACTATATTGGTTCTTGAACCTTTTTCGGCCTTGAATCAACGATCGAAATGCTAAGTTAGCTCTAACTTGCTACTCTAGACACATAACTAAATTATGTATTTTTTAGCTCTTAAATAAAGCAAAATTAATGTTATTTTGAAGAATGAAGTGAAATAAATTTGCACATCGTACAAACTCTTCTTTTTCTTTTGGTTTTTACCTTGTTTAAGTGCTAAAACGAAATGTTGCTTATTAAAACAATAGTTACTTCATGTGCTTGTGCTTATATATAGCTTTTGAAAGTTATGGTTGTAAAAAATAAGATATTTGCACTTTTTTAAAAAAATTTATCAAACTAAGTCTTAGTCACTAATCAATCATCATATGATAATACGTATTTAATGTTTATAAAAAAATACAATTATATTATTGTAAAAAAATTAATAATTTAATAAATACCATTTTGATTATTCCGATATAATCCATTTTTGTTATTGGTGATCATAGACACCGAAAGGCTGAAACCCAAAATACAACTAAGTACATGACATATCTATGAAGATTCAACCACTAAATCTCTAAAATGGTCCTTTAAAAAAAGTCCACCAAAAAGAAAAAGAACCTAAATCAACACACTGTAGTCGTCAACGAGCTATAACTTAAACAACATAGTCTCCTCCTCCCATCTAGAGGTCTCGAGTTCGAGTCCTGCAACGTGTGATAAGCGTGTGAGGAGCGTATGCATGTGTTCTCTGGTACCTAGAATTGGGGGTTGTCCAATCTATCTGACAAAAAAAAAAAAGCACACTGTAGTCCAAAACCGCCGCTATGCCGCGCTGCCCACCACCTTCCCTCACTCAAAAGTCATCTGCGTTGCCCATCACCGTCTATCAAGTCCTGTTTTTAAATTTTTGCTTTGGAGATAATGTGAATTCAAATTATAATGAGAAACATCTAAAATCAAATTAAAATAAACCTCCAAAATCTAAAAAAAAATATCTAAAAGCAAATGAAAACTAACATCCAAAGAACATCCGAAAATTAAGAAAATAAACATCTAGAACTATTAAAAATAATCCAAAACATAAGAAAAAAATATCTAAAACATATAAAAAAGTCACATTTGAAACCTAGGAGAAAGAAATATCTAAAACTAGTAAAAAGAATCATCCAAAATATACAAGAAGAAGAAGGTCGTGTAGCAGTCGCTCGCGTCGACAACCATGTCATGGCGGCTGTGCAGGGTGGAGGAGATACTAAATGGCATCGCGGTGAGAGGATTTTTCAAGCAGCAGCGTCGCGACGGGGCGAGAGGAGTTGAAGGAAGATGGGGCGGTGTCGCAACGAGAAGAGTTGGAGGAGAGGATGCAGTGTTAGGATGAGAAGAGTAGCTAGGGAATGTGAGGCTCAGTAGTGCTGCAACAGCAGACAAACCAGAAGGACACGGTGACACAACTTGGAGAGGAGGGCGCAACATCGTAGTGAGAGAAGTTCGAGGGGAAGGTCACAGCGTCGAAATGCTATGGGTTGGACCTTCACTTGTTGGGCTTGTATCAAATCCAGTCTAAAATAATGGTTGGAGACAAGTAAATGTATTGGGTCATTGTTGATGGGCTTTGTAAAAAACAATGGGATCGTGGTGGTAATTTTTATTTTAGATTAGTAGAATAGAAATAAGATACTATAAAAAAAATGTTGAGTATCGTCGGATTTACTGGCGAAAAAACAAAAATAATCTGCTAGTAACCATATTACTGGCGGATTTACCAACAGGCACAATCTGATGGTATAACCCTCGCTAGTAACTAGTTACCCTCGGATTTTGCGGTGAAATATTTTCGCCGGCAACGTTGACCCCACACTATTTTGTATCCCATCAGATTTTTCTCTCAATAAATCCGACAGTAACTTCAATTTTTTTTTTTATTTTTTAGAACACAATCAGTAGTGAAATTCTTTTTTTTTTAATTTCTTTTTTACCCAATTAATAGTCAAATTCTAAATAGTAGAAATCAAATAACGATTTTATTAAATATTAAGAGTACAAATAAAATAAAAAGTTAAATAAATAAAATAGTGCTGGTCCTGCTGAGGCGGCGGACGGTGCCCCTCCAACATCATTGCAGCCACGTATTAGTGCGCATCTGCTCCTGGTACACCATCATTTGTTGCTCCATCAGCTGAAACTGCTCCAGCTCTTACCTAAGCTCCAATCTTGGAACTTAAGAGATTCCAAACTGTTTTCAGCAGTCCCTGAACCTAGTAATTTATTCTAATCCTATCTTAACCATCAAAATCTATTAAAACAAAAAATAACTCTAACTAAGTTAACTAACTAAAACTCAAATTAATAAAACTAAAACTAACTAAAATAAAATTAATAAAGAGATTTGATTAAGAACCTAGATTGCAGAAATAGAAAAGACAACGAAAAAGGGGAAGGAGTTGTAGTGGCTGCCAGAGTTGTGTTGAAGGTCACCTAAAGGAGAGACGGACGATGAGAGGAGGATTCCAGATAAGTCGTTAAGGGAGAGACAAGAGGTTTAGAGAGAGTGAAAGATGAGAGGGTGAGGAGAGAGAGACTGTAATTTGAAATGAGGGAGAAGAGGGTTCATGGTTCAAATTTAGGACAAAATTACCGTTAGATTTACCGGCGATCTACCGGTAACGAATCAGCAAGTGAATAAAACGCAGCATTGCACTAATTAAGTATACCGTTGAAAAAATTCGATCCTAAATCCAACATAATGATTATGCCAATTTTCTTTTCTTTTTCACCATTTACTCATGAGTGTCGTGTAGTGTAGGTGACAGTAGTGAGTGCGATGATAGTGGAGTGCCTAATCAGGGTAAAATTTGTCATGAAACTACTCATCCTAAAAGCTTAAACTAATAGAAGAAGGTAACACTAATGGTTATATCTGTAACATTCCCCCTCAATCAAGAGCCTATCTTTTTGGGTTTGCTTGATTTGCTATTTTTTCATTTTTTGGGGTTCACCAAGGATCGAACTCTTGACCTTTTAGATATAGAACTCTGATACCATGTCATGAAACCACTCATCCTAAAAGTTTAAGCTAATAGGAGAAGATAACACTAATAGAATAGTTATATCTCTAACAAAACTAACAGATGAGTGGTGGAGTTAATGAGAATTAGGATTAAGTTAGGATATTTACTATTTAGATGGGTTAAGACTTTAAGAATTAGAATTAGTTTTCCTTAATATATCTCATTTACAATGTAAACGAGATGACAATGCGTATATCTCGTTAAAAAAATTTTCAATTAATAGTCTGTGATAATAAATAAATAATTTTTTGTAACAGTCGAGCATAAAAATATTCCCAAATATAACATTTGAAGGAAGAGTAATACTGTCTATAAGTACATGTCTTTTTATCAATTCAATTTACCTATTCATTTAAAATTTATTATTTAATTT
>NC_029789.2:95727631-95750069 GCF_000816755.2 Arachis ipaensis | reverse complement strand
TCATAACATAAATAAAAAATGTGAATTAATAAACACAAAATGTATACATGTATAGAGAATACTAACATCATTCTTTCACTTGAATCGAAATATCCATTAAATTTTCTTTACACAAATAAAATGTGAAGGATAATTCAGTAGAATTTAGTATACTTAGGGCCCGTTTTAAAAGTTTTAAAAGTAATTTTTTAAAAATTTTGACTTATGAAAAGTAGTAGTATTAATGTCTGGTGTAATTTTTAAAATCAAATTGCAACTTTTTAAGAAGCTATTTAGGAGCTTATAGAGAAGTTAAAAAAAATGACTTCTCTCATAATACTATTACTTTTTATCATATTTTTTTATAAAATAAACACTTTTAAAACTAAAAACCCAAACACAATAATTTATTTATAAGTTACTTTTAATATAGTCATTTATTGCTTAAGTTATTTTTTTAAAAATAGCTTAATTAAGTTATTTTTCCGCTGGCCTTAATATGCTATTCATTACAATTTAGTATTATTACGAGAGAGAAAATATGTTTTAGTTTTTTTGGTTACCAGAACATATGTTTTATTTAACTTCATCAATTTTGTAATGTTACCACAAAACTAATCTACGATTCAATATTTTCATTTTAATATTTGCAGCTATCTACCTTGGTCTGCCCTTTGCCCCTGCGTACTTGGGACTTTCAAGAAGTAAAAGAAACAGAATCGTAACCACAGGCATAAATTACGCATCCGCAGGTTCTGGAATTTTGCCAGACACCAGTAATGTTAGTGTCTCATATACACACACTCTTCTACTTCAAATTTTTCATCAGCTAAATTTTTTTTTTCTTATTTTAAAGAATAAACGAATTTCTGATCCCATATACTATTTGTTCCTGAATTAGAAAACTTCAGTAATAATGGACGAACAAATAAATGGATTTGAGAGGACAATTAAGGAGATTTTGCCAAAGGGGTTAAGTAAAGAAGCAGTGGAAAAGCATGTATCTGAATCCTTGTTTCTTGTATCTTCGGGTGTGAATGATCACTTCAAAAACGGAACATTTCGTGGTAGTAGGAAATTTGCTTCCTACCTCATAAAAGAATTCAAAATACGGCTGCTGGTATGTCACATTTATTTTCATATACAATTCACGTGTAAATTGTTGCAAAAACTGATAAAAGTGACACATTTGTCGGTAGGATTTTGCCTAGAATTATTCTACTTATATACCAAAAAAATCAGATATTAAATTAATAAATTATATAAAATACAAAATACACATTAAAAATAAAATAAACATTATGTTTATTTATACATAAATATATGATGTTTTTTTTTATTAATTTTTAGGATACACATAGTATTTTTTATTTTGTATAAAATTTGTTTGAACAAAAACATACTATGTTAATTTCCTTAGATTGAATTGAGCCAATTGAACTTAGTTTGAATATGATTTTCTTTCCGCCTGCACACACGCTGCATGTCTGATTTTTTATCAAATAATACAATAATTAAAGAAACACAAAGGCATCACGTTCCTTTCATCTTCGTTCCTCCAGCAGGGTGCTTTCCATCAATAACTCTGCACTCAAAACCAATAGGAAAGTGTAGTGAGAAGATGAACAAACAGATCTCCTTTTACAATAAGAAATTGCTTATTTTACTCCATGAATTGCAGACTCAGCTTCCGGGCTTTACCTTTGTCCATTCAGATCTCAACAAGAGCATCATGGAGATAAGTGAAAACCCACATAAATATGGTAATAAGAACAAAGTCACATGTCTTTTGTTTTCCCTTTTTAGAAAATATTCTTTGGTTTTCTTTCTGACTTTTGCTTGAAGTTTTGTTTGGTAACGAACTTTTGTTTGAAAATTATAAAAGTGAAAAAATCATAAGCGGTTCCTTGAAGTTTTATTTTGGGTTAATAAAATAGTTAAATTGTTGATTTATCCATTAAATATCAACTAGAATTGATAGAATTTTTTGTTAGGAGTCTGATTATTTTTTGGATAATTATTAGAGGGTTGTTTATAATTTTTTTTAATTTTTTATTATCTTTTTTATATACATTGGCTAAATTTATTATGTAAAAATTAAAAATATTAATAATTTTATTTTTTTTATTTATAGAAATTGAATGGAAGATATTTTTTTAATTTTTTATTGTTGTTTAAAAAAATTGTTAAGATATTATATTATTAGGATTATATCAAATTTTAGGTGTACTCAATTTAAATTAACCATCATAATTTACATAAACTCATTATTTTTTTACCAAAGATAGGAGACTCGAACCCGCAACCTCTTAATTGAGTATGGAAAAACTATGCCATTTGAGCTTAAACTCATTATTTAAAAGAAATGCATATTTTATTTTATAATAGGTAATGAAAAAGTTCACACAATATTTTATCTAACATACATACAATAAATGAAAATGTTTATGTTAATTAACTATGTAGATAAAATATTAAAGATGGGTAAAATTGTAACACCCTATTATACAGCCTTACATCTAGGATGTAAAATAAAGGTGGCGAGACGCTATGACCTCTAAAATGAAATATAAATAATAATAATAATAAAAAGGAGATATATACTAGGAGCCTTGAAAAACGGGTAAAGTAAAATCACAAAATAAAAAGCGCAATACTCAGGAAATGGAATAACTTACGTCCTAAGAAACCTAATGATCATAGATATGATAAAGCAAAAGAGTGGATAGATAGCCAATAAAACAAAATAACTAGCTCCTGACTTAGCCCGTGAAACTAAGGCTGGCCAGAGAATATTTACATACATATATAAGTATCCCAAAATACCCAAAATACAGAAATAAAACCTTAACTCTCCTTAAACATCTAAGAGGAACAAAATAAACAAGTTTCTTGGAGAGAAAGCTAAGTACATATATAAATAAACTGATAATCAAAAGAACCTATGGACCACTCCGCTTCAGGGATCCAGACGCCTAGCGAGGTGCCTCTCAACCTGCATCTGAAAACAACAACACAGTATGGGGTGAGAACCAGATGTTCTCATCATGGTAAAGGTGCCACACACATAAGATATAAGGTCCTGGAAATGCCAGAAGCAATCCTAGAATGCCAACACTCAGTTATAAAACTTAAATTCTAAATAGAAGCCATAAAAAGGGTAGGTGTTCTAAGGAATTCTAAACTTTCTTACTTAAACCTAACTTTATCACCAAACCGGTCTACCCTTCCTCTATTCCTCCATCACCAATGACTTAGCAGAGATAGACAACCAAACATTCAAGCACAAGTAGAAAACAGGTAGTACAGGTAGCAAATATAACAAATAGCATAATATATATTTAGTTAGGCAATCCCAAGTAATGCATAGCAGACAAAACAAACAGAATGCACATGATGTATGTCTGTCCTATGGCTGATGAGGCTCATCTGTCGGTTATCCAGCCAATCCGACAAGTCCAAAACCCTTAGACTGTCTCTCGTTGCGCATCCCCATGAGTATATGCATAGATTTTCTCATTCATTCATAATTCATACATTCATTCATCCATTTATATCTCACTCAATGGGGGATATCCATTCTCGAGAATTTATACGTGCCCGGTCACCCTTACGACGTAGGGTTAACAGAGTATCGAGTATCAACCCGGAACTCGTGGTGGCAAGCCACGGTTCTGTTACCCAGAAAAACTCGTATCTCCGATATCATTAAATTTATAAGCCGTATAATATTCAAAACCATTCACATTCATCATATATAATCATTCATCTTAGCCATAGCAACATATATTCATTTAGCCTTCACATCATTCTCTTATAAATCATCATGTTTACCCTTTTCTTCATCACCAAGTTACCTCAATTTCCTAGCTTCAACTAATTACTAAGCTTACTAATAAGATCTAGGGTTCAAAGGATAAAAATAGAGGTTTAGAGGCTCGAAACCATGTTTGAATCATAAAAATACAAGTGCTGAAAAAATAGAATGTGTGTGAACGCACACAGGTGTGCGTGCGCACACCAACCAGGAACTACTTAGTGTGCGTGCGCCTTACCTATGTGAGCGCCACCAGCAGAAAGCATACCCCGGTGCGTGCGTGCGCACTATGGCGTGCGTACGCACATGTGAAGTTATTGCTACTGCTGGGTGCGTGTGCACATCAGTGTGCGTAGGCACACACAAGAAATTCTGGTTCTGCTGTATTTTAAAAGATTTTAGTTTTTGCACCAGATTTTCAGCATCCATAACGTCCTCTACAGGATTCAATTTTTCGCAAAATTTATATCGTTCTGAAGCTTATAAAATCCTCTTTGATTTGAAATAAATCTAATCTCAATCCAACATTTGAGGTTCGAGTTATGGACTACCAAAGTTCGTAAAAAACAAGTTTTCGTTCAAAACCTCAAACCTCCATTTTCTTTAAAATTCAACTTACCATTAGCATAACCTATCTATATCATTACCACCACAGCCACCATAATAAACCATACCTCAAATCAACAGCACATACACACACCTCCCAAATGCATCAACCAAAATTATAATTTACCAATTCTAAACTTATATGCTCATGTACCCCAAGTCATTAGTTATCAATTCATCAAATTACCAACTAGTTAATAAGCACCAAAATCAACATAATATCACTTTAACATTACCACCATAATTCTTCCATAACTACCATAACCCCATTCCATAATATCATATATCAACCTTGCAAATATATCAACAAATTGTCCTTCAACTATCCAAGACATTCATATATCCTTTCAACAAGTTCATAGTCATTAATTCATCAATTCACATCTTGTTATCACTATCCACCACGATAACCCAATACACAACTCATAATATAATTCAACATCAAGGATACTAAATATTAAACGTTCCTTTACATTCCAACTTATCCTAGGGTCATCTAGCCTAAGTTTTCACAGAACATTATATATTAAATACGCGAAACCTAAACTATACCTTGGCCAATTTCCGCGTATTTATCCAAGGTAACCCACAAAACAAAGTTGTAAGCCTCAACCGTCAAAAATCCAGCAACTAGAACTCTCACCAAGCTTCCAATTAAACTTCCAACATATCCAATTGGCTCATGTCACATATTTACATGCACCTAACATAATTATCACAAGCATATTCCCAAAATTCAATACCCAAAACACCAAATTAATGAATTAACTAGAATTCTAGATAGAATTTTTACCTTACTAACGAAAAATTGGGACAGACCCGGCAAGTCCACCAAGTTAATTTGATCCTGAACACCGAAATTGAACAATTTTCAACATAATTGCTCATAAATTTTTGAAATTGGGGGAAAGTGGCTGAGAAGAGAATAGTGAGTTAGCTACCAAATTATTCCATAGATTTTGTAGAGCTCGTCGCGATGAACGTGTGGTCGCAAACGGTTCGTCAATGAGAGCTTCGGATCAAAAGTTATTGAGAAATAAAATTTGAGTGGGGGTTGGGCCCACGGGCCTGGTTCGTATCCGGTTTGATCGGTTCGGTCTGTTCGGCTTAATTTTTGGCTAAATTCTTTGAAATTGGTGTCAAAGTTCTTGTTTTAAAGAGCTCTATCCTATTTTAATATAAAGTTTTCATTTCTAATCTTCCTCATTAAAATTTAATTTATTGGCTAATTATTTGCTAATTTAGCAGGGTTTACAAAAATGGTCAAGTTCATCCCTAAAAGATTATTCGTTTTTTAAATTAGTCTCTCAAAATTTTTTTTGATCAAATTTATCCTTCAAAGATTTTAAATTAATTGCATTAGTTCTTTTGTCATTTTTTTTGTTGACAGCGCCAAATTTTGTTAATATGATACGTTAAATGATACTATAACACACATAGGATAGGAGTCTTAAATGACTATTATCATGATAAGTTTATAAAATTAGATCAAATCAAAACCTAAGAGGCATTGGAATCCCTCAATATGTGGTTGATTTAATCTAATTTCATAAACTTATCATGTTAGCAGCTAATTAGGACTACTAGATGTGTGTTGTGGTGTCACATAACTTGTTAAATCAAGAAATTTTGATGCCATTAGTAACGAAAGTGACAGAAGGACAAAATGACTAACTTAAAATCTTTGAAGGATGAATTTGATTAAAAAAATCTTTTAGAGATTAATTTGGAGAATGAGTGATCTTTTGGGGACTAATTTGATCATTTACTCCATTAAAGATTAACATTTTAACATTTTATAATAACTAATAACAAATAGATATTAAGACTAATAACAACAATTATCAATGTCATTCTTATTAATATGTATATCCTCTATTCAATCTCTATAAGTTAAAAATTTAAAATTATTAATATTTCTCAGTTCTTACACAATAAATTTAACCAATTTATATGAAAAATATAACAAAAAATAGAGGAAAAAAATTTAAACAGCTTCTGACAATTATTCTAAATAATAACAAAGTTCACAACAAAAAAAGTTCTGTTAATCTTAACTGACACTTAACGAACAAATTAGCTGATTAATGTGTCACATAGACACACTCCGTTAACTCAAATAATATTCCAAAAATAAGATTTCAAACATATATTATTTAGAACAAATAGTCAAACACCGCAGAAATTTCAGTCTCTTATTTTATAGTTTCTATGGTAAGATTTTATTATGTGGAAAAAAATTTAAAGCACATTTATCAATTTTTTTTACTACACATAAAACAAAATGGAGTTGTCCATCTCCTAAATTTGGTTTGTGCCAATATATAAAATGAGAAGCATTTCAATTATTTTAGTGTTCTAGGTGTTCTAATAATTTTATCTATTAGTCTTAATTATAAAATCTGTACATAATTAAAATCAATCACAAAAATTATTGAAACAGTTGCAACACTCGAAATAATTTTTTATAAGATGTGACTTATCTTTGAGAAATGATATATAGATCGAAACACTTGCAACACTTGAAATGATTTTTTATAAGATGTGAGTTATCTTTGAGAAATGATATATAGATATGTTTGAGAAATGATACATAGACCAAAATACGAGACATCTACTTGTTTGAAATGTAATGGACGCACTTGATTATAACTTGTGCAGGCATAGTGGAAGCATCCAAACCATGCTGCCTCGGAAACATCAATGGAAATGATCTTTGTGCAAACAGAAACACATATCTGTTTTTTGATGACCACCCAACCGAGAGAGTCAACCAAATATATGCAAAAAAGTGCTTCATTGACCATGCTATTTGCACTCCGCGCATAAACATTAGACGCTTTTTGTAACTTCTAATTTCTTAAACAAATCAGGTGCCTCCAAGCTAGCTGTCAAGTTCTGGATCAGTCGTACGTGTAAAGAATGGGCGCTAGGCGCCATAATAGTGTGGGCACCTAGGTTTGGGCAAATTAGAAACATAATTAGCAGGAGTTGCTTGGGGATTTTGACTTTGAGAATGGGAAGGCTATTCTTGATTGAAGCGATGAAAACAATGCCAAGCAATATGGTCAAATTGGCCACAAATTTAACATTGTGATCTAGAATTATCAGAGAAATTTAAGTTCGACCACCTCAGCCAAATTTGGCAGGTCCTCTCTTTCCTCTTTTTCCACCATGCCATTTCCTTGATTTTGAGTGGGAAATTATAACACATTACCACACATAGTCTTATATTTAAGCCATAAAATAGAGATAGCGAAATATTACAACCATTAAAGGAATATATATATATAACGAGGAACCTTGAAAAATAAGCTAAACAAAAGACCAAAATTGGTATCGTAACACTTTCATAAGGATAAGCGTAAATGTATAAGCAATATCGTAAGAAAACTAAAACATATATAAACAGATCATAATTTCAAAAATACAGATATCAACCCAAAATGTGTCTCAAATCACAAATTAAACTCCTGTTTCTCCATGTCGACCTCTAAGAGGGACAAAAGGTAAAATATACAATACAGAGAACAACTATATACATATATATACAAGTAGAAATAAAATGATAAGTCCAAAATGTAGTTCTTCGCTTCTTGAAGGCCTCCAGAATCCCAGTGAGGTGCCTCTCGACCTGTATTTGAAAAATAGCAGAAATATGTATCGAATGAGAACCGGAGATTCTCAGTATGGTAAAGGTACCCGCAAAGTCAATATAAAAAGTCCCGGGAAAGCCAAATGCGTTCCTAAAACTTCGTTTGCTCATAATTTAACTCAAACTTAAAATTAGTTCGAAACCAGAAGGTTTGGTACTCTAACTACTGGATTTTTATCTCTAAGCTAATTCTTCGTCTTTTTCTCCCTCAAACCTCCTAAACACTAATGGAATAACCCTCATCACTCCTCCGCCGTGTGAGGGGTCTATCAAAAATATACACAAACAAGCCAAATAAAGAAAGCACAGGTAGAATTCAGATAATCATGGCAAAACAATTAGGCAAACCAAAATAAATACACACTCAAGAAAAATATTCAAATGCGTATGATATATACCAAACATTCAATAGTCGGTTATATAGCCAACCCGACATGTCCTGGTTGCTAACCATTGGATAGTCCCTCTATGCATACAGCCCCAAGCTCAATAATATCTATGGAAAAATTCCAAGCTCATCCATGGGGGAGACAATCACCCCAAGCTCAAATGTATATATGCATGCCCATGGGGGAACCGGGAGAGCTAAAGTATCCGGTTATATCTTACGACAGAGGGTCAACAATTTGTCTCAATTATATAAGCCAAATAGACTTTTAATTCATCATTATCAATATCATAATAATCATTAACTACAAATCATGTATCATTCATCATTTTGTTGCTTTAACAATTCAACCATTCACTTCTCAATCTCTTCCTCAATTCTCCACCTAACTCATTCAACCTGTTCACCCATGTTTTAAAGCTTAAAGAATCGCTAACGGACCTTAAACAAGTATTAAAGGATTTTAGAAAGCTAGAAAAATGGTTTAAAACTTAAAAAAAAAACACACTTTTTAAAAAACAGGAGTTTCGCGTATGCAGGCCATATCCGCGTACGCAGAGGTATAAAATTGGATGATCTTGCATACGCGCCCCTTTGTCTGCGTACGTGAGCCCTTGGACAGGGAGACATCCCCGCGTCGCGTACCATTGCTCGCATACGCGAGGCTGTCATTTGGCCAATTCCATGTATGCATGCCATGTCCACCTACGCGGGACATCTGGGCCGAGCCTTGGGTTCACATCGCGTGTATGTTTGCGTACGCATCTGCACCAGAAACTTCAAAAAGCTGTTAATGTCAGAAAAATTAATTTTTCATACCCAACTTCGAATGAGCATAACTTTTTTGTTAAAAATTATTTTTAGTCTGTTCTTCGAATGTTGTAAACTCCACGAACCCAATTTCAAGCAAAATAAGTTTTACAAAATTTGAGGATCCGGAAGCCAAATTATGGCGCCAAAGTTGGTTAAGAATCAGCTTTGACCAAAATTTGCAAAAATCTCTAACTTTCCAAATTCCTCAATTGTAAACGATAGTTTTACAACCAAAATAGTATCAAAAGTAACCAAACCATGTTCATACATTCTCCATTCATTCCACAACATACCAACATCCATACCTTCTAATCCATTCAATCATTTTATTCATAATTTATCACCATAACCAACAGCAAACATCAACATCATCATTATCTTGTACTCATAAAAAAATTTTTTGAATTCGACACATACAAACTCATATACCCTTCATATACAAATCATATACCATATACACAATTCATTCAGTTCATATATATCTTATAGTCTTCTAACCTAAGTTTTCACGCGATATTAAACATTAACTATGAGAAACCAAAACCATACCTTGGCCGATTCCTCCCTAAGCCCAGCACACCTCAAAATGCCCTTCTTCGTCAAGCTCCAAGCCTCCAATTTCCTCACCAAATGAAATCTCAGCTCCCAAGACTCAAATCAATCCTCCAACATCCACCAATTGATTCCAACTCATACAATTTTAATCTAATACCGCACAATCCACTATAATCAATCATAGGGTTACCAAATTTTAACATTTCACAAGGGTTTAACAGTTTCTTACCTCGTCCAAGGATTAATTAGACAAAACCCAATAATTCTCACAAGCTAGCTTCATCCTAAAACATGAAAACATCACAATCTTCATGCCTATAACCCAAATTTTCGAAATTGCAAGGAGGAAGGGCTGTGTGAGAAAATGTAAATTTCTTACCACTTCGTTAATATGGTTTCGAGGAGCTTGACGCAGTGGTCACGTGGCCGCAAATGGTGCGGTGATCGAAGCTCCAGATTGTGAGATATAGAGGATTGAAGTTGGAAAAGGTTTGGGTTAGGGATCCATGGCTCCCTTCCCCAATTGCAGCATATTTAACTTGATTTAGGGGAGGAGGAGGCTGAGTGTTAGCTTTTTTATGTTGGGCCTTGGGCCCTTTTTGGGTCCGATCTAACTGGTTCTGCCCGTTAGCCCGATTTTGGGACAAAATCTTTAAAGTTAGTATCAAAGTTCGTATTTTAGTATTTCTACTTCTCTAGATTATAAAAATTTAATTTGCTAATTTCTTTAAATAATACTTAATTTATTAGCTAATTATTCATTAATTTCGTAAGGTTTACGGAAATGATGGAAAAGAACTCTGTGCCATATTTGCTTGCACTAGAAGAGTTTTTGGTTTTCTGAATTTCTCAATCATGTCAGAATGTGTAAGAACAATACTTTCTATTTTAGTGAGGGAATGCATTTATGGCTTAGCATTGATTGTAGTGAGTAGCATTTTGCAGTCGATGCGCCAAAAACTTGATGGATCTAATCTTGACAATTGCATCAAATTGCTTCAAGTAATATCATGGTGAGTGAATATCGTTCACACGAGGATTGAAGGATTGAACAAGCAACTTCTAATTGAATCTTCTAATTAGATTGGCCAAACTTTTGCAAGAGGAAAGATGTGAATCTTGAAATAATAAAGAACAGTAAAGGAAAGTGTTTGGTGTGAATGAATGCTATATGAAACAAAAATAGAGAAATAAACAGTGAATAAAGATGTTAAAGGCTTCAGAGATATTTAACTTTCAAAATAGAAAATTCTCATGTTTATTTACTTTGATTTATGCAAAAATATATTTACGAATAATCGTATATAATCAAATTCCAATTCTTTAGCAATTCAATTTCTCTTTAACTTATTTAATCGCCAATTCCTTAGTCAATTAATTAAGAACAAGAGGTTAAACACGATTCCGATTTAACGCCACACAACTTTCAAAATATTATTCCTAGCCAAGTTAAAAAATTATGAGAAAGAGTTTCAAGTTAATCCCGATATTTCCCAAAACAGAATTTTTGAATTTTTCCCAATACTTATAACCATTAAGATAAAGAACGAAACTCAATTTTTGAATAAGTATAAATGCATTAATCAACATAAAAGAAACAATCACATTATTAATCCATGAAAATTAAACAGAGCTCCTAACCCTTAACAAAAGAGAATTACTTACTCATGATAAATAGAAAAATAAAAGCTAATGAATGAGATGATAAATGCTAGATCCTTCCTCGTGAATCATCTCTTCCTTATATATATCCTAAGTCCTACATAAGAATTCAAATTCAAAATTAAATCTAATATTATCTTTTGAAGGATAAGATAACAATAATTCAAATCTAAACTAAAATGAAATCTTATCTTTCTAGAAGAAGTTAATAATAACTAATCATTCAAATCATGAATCTTTGGGTTGAATTAGAACTTCTTGGAAGAGGATCATGGGCCTGGCGCTGGACTTGGGACATTGGCGCCAGACTTCGATAAACTTTGGACCCCCGGGAGTGACAAAATCACTTGAAGTTAGGTGCCAGTATTAGGCATTGGGACCCCAGTATGTTGAAGGTCCTCTAAAGTTGGGTGCCCACTCCTGGCGCCCGGCTTGAGCCTTCCAATTCCATCAAAGGCTCTGGGCATTGCTTTCTTGGGTGATGGACTTATGAATTTGGACGCTAGACACCCTCTTTGGTAATTCTTAGGCATTCAATGCCCACCTTCCTGGGAGTTCAGTATTGTGCCTTCCTTGTTTGCTTCTTTTCTCTTAATTACTTTTAAAACTAATCTTAGATTCACAATAATTCTAAAACAACTTCAAATATATGAATAGCCATGAAACTTCATTAAAAATATAAGAACTTCAACTTAAATATAAGAAAACTACTTAAAAGATATGAAAAAATCACTAAAAATGCCAAGCATTACAATATCAAACTTAAAATTTTCCTTGTCCTCAAGCTAAAAGAAGAATAAACAGAGGTTATCTTAGTGATAAGAATCGAAGAGTTTATCAATTCAAGTCCAAGTCGAATATTTAAAATAGAAAGTGGGGTTTATAATAATCATATGATCACATGTGGATTTTTCTTATCTTGATGAATCTTGCATACTTAAGAATTAAGAATATTCAAAAACTCTAATCCGGATTATAATATAAGAATCCTATTCATATTTATGACCTTGAAAGCAGTTTACTTCTCAAAAGGTTTTAACAATTTTTCTTAACCGAGGAAGATGTTTGAAATTTTTTACTCTAAGTGTTTTATCTCAAGACAGCTCTTAATATAGATTTTCAATCGATTCTGAGCTAGTTGACTTAAGTTATTGGATGATAAAATACCACTCAGATTTAATCAATCAAGCTTCTCCTGGACATAATCAACACCACAAGCACATAACTAGGAAATCTTTTCATTCATCCAAGCATAGCTGCCCAGAGCCTCTTTGGACTCTAAATGCTTTATCTCAACCCAAATCTTAATATAAGTTTTCAATCAATAATTCTGAGCCAATTGGCTCAAGTTATTGCCTTATCGGGTGATGAGGCATCCCTCAGATTTACTTACCCAAGTCTCTCATTGACACAATTGCATCACAAGTACATAATTGGTCTCTAGCCATTGGTACTCAGAACCTTTATTATTCTTTTGTTTTTAATCTCCCCATTATATAATATATATATATTTGAAAAAGTTCATTGCTTCATGGTTTGGACCTTGGATTCTCATAATATTTCTCTAGAATTTAGTTTTTGAAGATTCTGTCTCTGTTTCCGCAAGTTTCATCCATATATCTTGAGTCTATTAATGTAATCGCATACTTCCACGACTCACCCACTTTTGTTTTAATCTCCTTTTTATTTATCAATTCTTTTCACTTGGATACCCTCTTTTTATAGAAGTGACTTATTGGAGGAACAAGCACACAAGTTTTAAGCAACTAAGACTCATAAAGAAAATAGAAAATATGATGAAAAAGAAAAAGAAAGAAACAAAAAAAAGGATGAGTATGCATGCAATATTTTTTTTTGAAAAATGATTTAAATTAAAATCCTTAAAGAAAAGAAAAAGGGTACTCGGTGATCAACGTGTGAGAGGAAGGATGCTTCGAAGGCGCTGCACTTTACCCATGGGTACCAAACTTGGACTTCTAGTGCCTAACTTGAGCATATGGCGCTAGGCGCCAGTTTGAAAACAATACATGGGTGTTGGGCACCCAAACCAGGTGCTGCGCGCCAATCCTCAAACTCCATCAAAGGTGGTAGATACCCTTCTAATGCATTCGCATCTTTAGTTATTTTTCCTTTAGAATTTTATTCACTAAGCTAATGATTCTTGTTAGATAAGCAATGATTTCATGATTTAGTGAGCATTACTTTGAGTTAGTTTGATTTCATTTGTTATAGAAGAATCTGGAGGAAAGTCAGCAAAGACAAAGGAGGAAGAAGATGTTAGGAATCATCACAAAGAAGAGGTTGAAGAAGGAGGAATCAACCAGAAAGCTCTCTGGACCAAACAGAGAGCTCTCTAGACAAGAAAGCACCAAATGAATTCTTGCGTCATACATGGGAAGCCATGCGTGCTCTTGCCAAAGTAAACAGAGGCTAAAAGCACCAAAAGAAGACCATGCGTATAACGCATGAGACTATGTATAAAACCCGCAAAATTAATAAGTAATTAGTCAATAAATTAATACTTAACTAAAAAAATTATAAAATAGATTTTTATAGTTAAATGAGGTAGAAAAAATTAAAATATGAATTTTGACACTAATTTTAAAGAATTTGGCCCAAGACTGGGCCAAACGGGCCAAACCGGTTGAACTGGACTCGTATTGGGCCCAATGCCCAGCCCAATTCCCACTTAAATGAAGAACACAGCCACCTTTCTTCTCCATTCAAGAACACATGCTGGTTTAGCACAAGAAGGAAGGGGAAGAGGGTTTCATGAAAAACCTAACCTTCAAAGTGGGATAACTTTTGCTCCGGTGATCGGAATTGTGTGCCGTTTGTAACCACGCGTCATGCTCGTCGAGACCTTCAATTTTGTTCATACCCTGGGTCGAGCTGTCTGATCCGAGATGTTAGCAACAAGGTGACCGACCTCTTCATGTCCGACTATCTGACCTCTTCTCAAAGAGATCGACCAAATTGCCAGGAAAGCCCAGTAAAGGGCCCAAATAGAGGAACATGACCCATATCCAAAGGCAGTACAAGCCTATAGAGATAAAGGCGGTTCCCTTAAAGATAAGCTGACCTCACCCAAAGATAAGATAAGATAAGATAAGATAACTAACTTATCTTACCTAAGAAGGTCAGCCCACGACCATTATAAATACACTGGAGCACCCAGGTATAACTCATACTCTGATTCTACTAAAAACCTGCTTAATACCCTTGCTAACTTAAGCATCGGAGTCCCTTGCAGGTACCACCACCCTCCGGTGACGAAGGATCAGCAGTGCGGCCAGTCCCACAAGTCGGACACGACAGCTCTAGCCGCCACCCACCAGTCGGACACATCATCTCCGACCAGCACAGAAGATCTCGTCCGAGATCGACCTACAGTTTCAGGTAACCCTCAGAACATTGGCGCCGTTGCCGGGGACCTGGAAGTCATCCCATCACCATGGCGGACGACCATGACAACGACCACGATTCAGATCTAGAGGATAGAACACCGCACAAAAACGTGAACACTACACTGAAAGATACCCCGGAATCTAACAGGGACAAAAACTCATCAAATCTGGGAGTGATAGAAGCACTTCAAGATCGTTTAAAGCAACTTGAAAAAGAAAGCCAGCATCAACGAGAAGTTGGGAAGGATCTACAAAAGGAGGTAAGGTGACGCCGAGAATTAGAAGATAAACTTCTAAAACTCGAAGCCGATCTCAAAGCCAAAGCTACTCGGTCCACTCCTGAGGACAACTCTCGCAAGGATCAAGATCCATTCACTAGGGAGATCATGAAGACCAAAATCCCTAAATACTTCAAACTTCCAGATATGGCTTTGTACGATGGCACTACAGATCCCAACCATCACCTCAGCAATTTCAGAAGTAGAATGTACCTCACTGACGCCTCAGATGCAGTTCGCTGCAAAGCCTTTCCAACAACTCTTACAAAGATAACAATTAGATGGTTCGACAATCTACCTCCGAGGTCCATCTCAAGCTTTGACGACTTAGCCAAAAAGTTCCTGGCCAGATTCTTCATCCAAAAAGATAAGGCTAAGCACGCCCCCAGTCTATTAGGAATCAAGCAAAGAGATCGGGAAAGTCTTCGCAACTACATGGAAAGATTCAACAAAATATGCCTAGACATACAAAGCCTACCAACAGAGGCCGCCATCATGGGCCTTATCAATGGCCTACGAGAGGGACCTTTTAGCCAATCTATATCAAAGAAATACCCCACATCTCTGAATAAAGTGCAAGAACGAGCGGAGAAATACATCATGGAAGAAAATTCTCGACTAGGAGAAACCTCAAAATCCAGATTCACCTACCCCCTCTCCCCCGAGACAAGGATAAAGAGTCCAAAAAGAAGGAAGATCGACATGGGGAAAAATTAAAAAATATCATAATTATACCCCTCTTCGGGTGTCCCTTGTTGATGTCTACAAAGAAGTCTGCCACACAAAAAAAATACCCCCAGCTCGACCACTCAAAGGCGAAAAAGGAGGAGGAAACCGAAACGAATATTGTGAATACCATCGAGTCCATGGGCATTCCACCAATGAATATTTTGACTTAAAAAATGTCATAGAAAAATTAGTAAGAGAGGGAAAACTAGATCTGTATCTGGCCACCCGGGACAATGAGCAAAGAAAAAGGAGAAGGGACGAGGATGTTGGACGAACCGAGCGATCACCTCGTACACCAGAAAGACATTTCTATATGATACACAGAGGGTTTGCAGGAGGAGGAATCTCCAAATCATCTCGCAAAAGATATCTCAAAGAAGTATATCATGTCGAGGGAAAGGAGGAAGCGCCCGACATCCCTGCAATTACGTTTACCAAAGAAGATGCATCCGGTATCATCTCGGGACACGACGATCCCATGGTCATCACCATTATACTGGCAAATGCAAATCTCCACCGCACACTGATAGACTAAGGGAGCTCCACCGACATCTTATTTAAAACTGCCTTCAACAAGCTCGGCTTAGAAGAAAAAGAGCTTAGAGCATATCCAAACAGCTTGTTCAGACTGGGAGACACCCCAGTGAAACCACTGGGATACATCTCACTACACACAACCTTTAGAAAAGGAAACCAATCCAGAACACTCAAGATAGACTACATCATGGTCGACGTGAGTTTAGCCTACAATGCCTTAATAGGTCGGACAACATTAAATCAACTCGGTGCAATAGTCTCAACTCCACATTTATGCATGAAATTCCCAACTGCAGAAGGGATAGCTACGATAAAAGTAGATTAGAAGATGGGGCACCACTGTTACAACGAAAGTCTAAACCTCAGAGGCAGAGGAGAAGAATTCCACACAATCAAACTTGGTGGAGTTCAGAGGCGAGAAGAACTCCGTCCACAACCTGAAGGTGAAGTAGAGAAAGTCCAGATCGGAGACATCCCGGACAAAACAACCAATATTGGCACGATTCTAAGAGGAGACATAAAAGAATCACTCGTACAGTTCTTACGAGATAACATCGATCTCTTTTCATGGAAAGCTGCAGACATGCCAGGCATAGACCCCAAACTAATATGCCACAAGTTGGCGGTCTACCTAGGATCTCGGCCAGTACAGCAGAGACGAAGAAAACTTGGGCCAGAACGATCCCAAGCTGTGAAAGAGCAGGTACAAGCCCTACTGGAGGCAGGATTCATAAGAGAAGTCAAGTACCCACTATGGCTAGCTAACGTCGTCTTGGTGAAAAAGTCAAACGGGAAGTGGCGAATGTGCACCGACTACACTGATCTCAACAAAGCTTGCCCAAAAGATCCCTATCCACTCCCAAGTATCGACGCTCTGGTGGATGCCTCCTCTGGATATAAATACCTCTCGTTTATGGACGCATATTCAGGATATAATCAAATCCCAATGTATCCACCGGACCAAGAAAAAACCTCGTTCCTAACACCAAAAGCAAACTACTGCTACATCGTAATGCCCTTTGGTCTTAAAAACGCGGGAGCTACTTATCAAAGGTTAATGAATAAAGTCTTTTCAGACCATATCGGAAAAATCATGGAAGTCTACGTGGACGACATGTTAATAAAGACACAAAGTGAAGAGACGCTATTATCCGACCTGGCCCAAGTGTTCGACACAATAAGAAGGCATGGCATGCGACTCAATCCTGCAAAATGCACCTTCGCAGTAGAAGCTGGCAAATTCTTGGGCTTTATGCTCACACAAAGAGGAATCTAGACAAATCCGGATAAATGCCGGGCCATACTTGACATGAAGAGCCTGACTTGCGTCAAAGAGGTACAATAACTCAACGGGAGGTTGGCAGCTTTGTCCAGATTTCTAGCCGGATCGGCAATAAGATCTCTTCCCTTCTACGCCACTCTAAGGAAAGGAAAAAAGTTTGAGTGGACAATTGTTCACACCTTGGGTCGAGCTATCCGATCCGAGATGTTCAGTGACAAAGCACCGACCTCTTCAGGTCAGGCTATTCGACCTCTTCTCAAAGAGGTCAGCCAAATCGACAGGAAAGCCCAATAAAGGGCCCAAATAGAGGAACACGACCCAAATCCAAAGGCAATCCAAGCCTATAGAGATAAAGGCGGTTCCCTTGAAGATAAGCTGACTTCACCCAAAATAAGATAAGATAAGATAAGATAACTAACTTATCTTATCAGAAAGGTCAGCCCACACTACTATAAATACACTGGAGCACCCAAGTATAACTCATACTCTGATTCTACTAAAAACCTGCTTAATACCCATGCTAACTTAAGCATCGGAGTCTCTTGCAGGTACCCCCCAGCCTCCGGTGACGAAGGATCAGCAGTGCAGTCAGTCCCACAAATCGGACGCGACAGCTCCGGCTGCCATCCACCACCTGGACACGTGATCTCCGACCAGTATAGAAGATCTCGTCCGAGATTGACCTACAGTTTCAGGTAACCCTCGAAACATTGGCACCGTTGCCGGGGAATCTGGAAGTCATCCCATCACCATGGCGGACGACCATGACAACGACCACGACTGAGATCTAGAAGATAGAACACAGCACAAAAACGCAGGCAATACACTGAAAGATACCCCATAATCTAACGGGGACAAAAACTCATCAAATTTGGGAGTGATTGAAGCGCTTCAAGATCGTTTAAAGTAACTGGAAAAAGAAACCCAACGCCAACGAGAAGTTGAGAAGGATCTACAAAGAGAGGTGAGGCGACGTCGAGAATTAGAAGATAAACTTCTAAAACTCGAAACCGATCTCAACACCAAAGCTACTCGATTCATCCCTGAGGACAACTCACGCAAAGATCAAGATCCATTCACTAGGAAAATCATGAAAACTAAAATTCCTAAGGACTTCAAACTCCCAGATATGACTTTGTACGATGGCACTACAGATCCCAACCATCACCTCAGCAACTTCAGAAGCAGAATGTACCTCACCGACGCCTCCGACGCCGTTCGCTGCAAAGCTTTTCCAACAACTCTCACGAAGACAGCAATCAGGTGGTTCGACAACCTACCTCCAAAGTCCATATCAAGCTTTGATGACCTAGCAAAAAAATTCCTTGCCAGATTCTCCATCCAAAAAGACAAGGCTAAGCATGCCCCCAGTCTACTAGGGATCGAGAAAGCCTTCACAACTACATGAAAAGATTCAACAAAATGTGCCTAGATATACAAA
Source organism: Arachis ipaensis (assembly GCF_000816755.2). Lineage (NCBI taxonomy): Eukaryota > Viridiplantae > Streptophyta > Magnoliopsida > Fabales > Fabaceae > Arachis > Arachis ipaensis. The sequence continues at coordinate 95,730,920 of NC_029789.2, read as the reverse complement.
GCTTGCCAACAGAGGCCGCTATCATGGGCCTCATCAACGGCCTACGAGAGGGACCTTTTAGCCAATCTATATCAAAGAAATACCCCACATCTCTGGATGAGGTGCAAGAGCGGGTGGAGAAGTACATCAACATGGAAGAAAATTCCCGACTTGGAGAAGCCTCGAAATCCGATTTCACCTACCGAGATAAAGATAAAGAATCCAAGAAGAAGGAATATCGAACGGGGGAAAAAATCAAAAAGTATCATTATTACACCCCTCTTCGGGTGTCCCTTGTGGACATTTACAAAGAAGTCTGTAACACAGAAAAGATACCCCCAGCTCGACCACTCAAAGGCAAAAGAGGAGGAGAAAATCGGAACGAATACTGTGAATATCATCGGGTCCAAGGACATTCCACCAACGAATGCTTTGACTTAAAAAACATCATAGAAAAATTAGTAAGAGAAGGAAAACTAGATCGGTATCTGGCCAATCGCGACGATGAGCAAAGAAAAAGGAGGAGGGACGAGGAGGTCGGACGAACCGAGCGATCACCTTGTACGCCAGAAAGACATGTCCATATGATACACAGAGGATTTGCAGGAGGAGGAATCTCCAAATCTTCCTGCAAAAGATATCTCAAAGAAGTATATCACGTCGAAGGGAAGGAGGAAGCACCCGACATCCCTGCAATCATATTCACCAAAGAAGACGCATCCGGTATCATCTCAGGACACGACGATCCCATGGTCATCACCATCATACTGGCAAACGCCAATCTCCACCGCACATTAATAGACCAAGGGAGCTCCGCCGACATCTTATTCAAAACTGCTTTCGACAAGCTCGGCTTAGAAGAAAAGGAGCTTAGAGCATACCCAACAGCCTGTTCGGACTGGGAGATACCCCAGTACAACCACTGGGATACGTGTCACTACATACAACCTTCGGAAAAGGGAACCAATCCAGAACACTCAAGATAGACTACATCGTGGTTAACGCGAGTTCAGCCTACAATGCCTTAATAGGTCGGACAACACTAAATCAACTCGGTGCAATAGTCTCAACTCCACATCTATGCATGAAATTCCCAACTACAGAAGGGATAGCTACGATAAAAGCAAATCAAAAGATGGCGCGCCGCTGTTATAATGAAAGTCTAAACCTCAGAGGCAGAGGAGAAGAGTTCCATACAATTGAGCTTGGTGGAGTTCGGAGACGAGAAGAACTCCATCCGCAGCCCGAAGGTGAAGTAGAGAAAGTTCAGATCGGAGACACCTCGGACAAAACAACCAATATTGGCACGTTTCTGAGAGGAGACATAAAAGAATAACTCGTACAGTTCTTACGAGATAACGTCGATCTCTTCGCATGGAAAGCTGCAGACATGCCAGGCATAGACCCCAAGCTAATGTGTCACAAGTTGGCACTCTACCCAGGATCTCGGCCGGTACAGCAGAGACGAAGAAAACTTGGGCCAGAACGATCCCAAGCTGTGGAAGAGCAGGTACAAGCCCTACTGGATGCAGAATTCATAAGAGAAGTCAAGTACCCACTATGGCTAGCTAACGTCGTCTTGGTGAAAAAGTCAAACGGGAAGTGGCGAATGTGCACTGAGTACACCGATCTCAACAAAGCCTGCCCAAAAGACCCTTACCCACTCCCAAGTATCAACGCTCTGGTAAATGCCTCATCCGGATATAGATACCTCTCGTTTATGGATGCATATTCCGGATACAACCAAATCCCCATGTATCCACCAGATCAAGAAAAGACCTCGTTTTTAACACCAAAAGCAAATTACTGCTACATTGTGATGCCTTTCGGTCTTAAGAATGCGGGAGCTACTTATCAAAGGCAAATGAATAAAGTCTTTTCAGATCATATCGGAAAAATCATGGAAGTCTACGTGGACGACATGTTAATAAAGACACAAAATGAAGAGACATTATTGTCCGACCTGACCCAAGTATTCGACACTATAAGGAAGCATGACATGCGACTCAATCCCGTAAAATGCACCTTTGCAGTAGAAGCGGGCAAATTCTTAGGTTTCATGCTCGCACAAAGAGGAATTGAAGCAAATCCAGACAAATGCCAGGCCATACTCAACATGAAGAGCCCAACTTGTGTCAGAGAGGTACAACAACTTAACGGGAGATTGGCAGCCTTATCCAGATTCTTAGCAGGATTAGCGATAAGATCTCTCCCTATCTATGCCACTTTAAGGAAAGGAAAGAAGTTCGAATGGATAATGGAATGCGAGCAAGCCTTCCAGGATTTCAAAAGTTTCTTGGGACGACCACCTATCCTAACTCGACCACGAGAGGAAGAACCACTCGTATTGTACCTTGCGGTAGGAAGTCGGACAGTAGCCTCAGCACTAGTTCGAGAGGACGACAAAGGGCAACAACCCGTATACTTCATTAGTAAAGCGCTGCAGGGATCCGAGCTGAACTACCAAAAAATAGAAAAGTTTACCTATTCTCTCATACTGACATCTCGACGACTTCGCCCGTACTTCCAGGCTCACACCATTAAGGTTCGGACCGACCAGCCCATAAAAGGGTGATGCATGGAAAACTTGTCTCATAACAAATTTCCTTCGGCAAGTATACCAAATTTGTCGTCAAGTAAAAACTCACAATAGAGTGAGGTCGAATCCCACAAGGATTGATTGATCAAGCAACCTTAATTAGAGGAATGTTCTAGTTGAGCGAATCAGAATTTGAGTTGAGAATTGCAGAAAATTAAATGGCGGGAAAGTAAATAACAGAAAGGTAAATGCTAGAAATAAGAGCTGAAAGTAAATGACTGAAAGTAAAGTGCAGAATTGTAAATGGGAATGGGGGAATTTCTCATGAAAGTAAATGACAGAAAATAAAGAGAATGGGTAAGATCAGAAATGGGGAGTTCATTGGGCTTAGGAGATGTTGCATTCTCCTCACGTTAACCTCAATGTTAGTGGCACAAACGTTGCCACTAACGTTTCCACTGTCCTTCGCACACGTTATTGGGACTCAACTTTCCCAATAACGTTTAGGATACTCCCCCTTCCCTACGTTAGAGTTCACGTTAACTTAGTTAACGTGGCTCTTTTAACGTATAAGGAAATACATGAAACTACCCTAAAAATAGTAAAGAAAAGGTCAGTGAAACTGGCCAAAATGCCCTGGCATCACAACACCAAACTTAAAGCTTGCTTGTCCCTAAGCAAGTACTGGAGCAAGAGAATGATGAATGGAATACCAAGAGAAATGAGTCATTCTTGTGGAAGTCATGTCCCTGGTTTTATGGTGGTTTCATG
>NC_029789.2:95726164-95727584 GCF_000816755.2 Arachis ipaensis | reverse complement strand
CAACTCAAAACTTAAAAGATAGAAATAAAGAAAAAGTTCAAACATAACATGGAAGCAAGTTCTATTTCATACAAGATCTTCCTTATTCAAAGAATAGAAGAAGATGGACCAAAGAAGGAACGTCACCACCTTTTACTCTTGTGGATGCCCATGCTTTCTTCCTTGTTTGTCTTCTTTGTGTCCTCTTGCATTCCCTCGCATCCGTGCCAATCTTGTTTGCTTCCAATCCTCAAGTGCCTTCCTCACTGATTCATGACTTTCTTCCACCTTTTGTCTTTCTTCTCGTGCTAATTCATCCCTCATTTCTTCATACCTTGTGATTCCTGGATGCAATATAGGCAGCTGTCCTACTAAGTAACCGAGCCTGACTTGAGTGTTTATATGATGCCCAGTCTCGCTCAGGTAAACTCCTTCTGCGAATGCCCTTTGCTCGTCCAATAGTTCTGCCTGTTCTATCTGTCTTCGATGCATCTCATGTATATGTGCACCTTGATGTGCTTGGATGTTGATTAGCCTCTGGATGGATTCTTGTTGCTCGTTTTGCCTTTGTTCCATCCTGTGGAATGTTTCACCCCATTGTTGCCCTTGACTTAGTTGCTGATCCACCATTTGCTTTTGCCACTCCCCTTGTTGAGTCATCTATCTTGAGAGCGACTCCTCTTGCTGCCCCATCATCTGTAGTTGAAGCTCTGTCTGTGCTCCTTGACTTTCCAAATATTGTCGAGATAGTCCATCAATAGCTTCCTGCAATTCGTGCATATCTAAGGTGGCTGGTGCTTGCCCCTCTAAGACTTGTCCTTCCACTACTTGAGGGGCTGTCCTCTTTCTTTGCTTCCGTTGAGACAGGGGGGATGCGGTAGCATGCATTCATCGAACGGTTATTGGAATGTCCTCTTTTATCCATACGGGGTTGACGTTAGGATTTTTGCCAGTAAAGAATGTCATAAAAACAGTCACGTTGTAGATATAGTCTCTAAACCGACAAAAATCCTTTCGTACAAACGTTTTGGTTGTCACAAGTAACAAACCCCTTTTTAAAATTGATAACCGAGTATTAAACCTTGGGTCGTCTTCTCAAGGAATTGCAGGGAAGTATGTTCTTATTATTGGTTATGAAGATTGTAAATTGGGGGTTTTGGAAGTAAGGTGGGAATATGTTATATGACAAGTAAAATAAAATAATAATAATAAAATCTCTTAGCAAGGTATAAAAATTGGAATTCCTATCCTAGTTATCCTTATCAGGTGTGAAGAGAATTGGGTTTTAATCCCACTTTGTTAACCTCTACTATGAAGGTAAATCAAGTGGACTGATTAGCTTGATTCTCAAGTCCTAGTAAACTCCTGTGGAGAGACTAGTGTTAGAGCAAGTTTAGTTCAAGCAGAATCTGCCAATTTCAATCACTTGCTGAGTTTGATA
>NC_029789.2:95720629-95726157 GCF_000816755.2 Arachis ipaensis | reverse complement strand
AAATAATATTAAATAAAATATGCGGATCTTAACATGAAAAGTTCATAAGCCAATTGGGCAACATATCTAATACAAGCATTGTAGCATCTGAAAGTAAAAAGAGGAATATAAAGAAAAAGGAATATTAAACCTGGGATTGAGAGTTACTCCTAAATCTAAGAGAAATCCTAAATCCTAATCCTAAGAGAGAGGAGAGAACCTCTCTCTCTAAAACTACATCTAAAACATGAAAAGTGAATTGTGGAAGCCTCCCCTTTTTGAATGGATGCAGTCCCCCACTTTATAGCCTCTAATCTGTATTTTATGGGCTGCAAATTGGGTCAGAAACAGTCCAGAATTCGCTGGTTTTGGATTTTGCCACGCTGGTTTTTCGTCACTGCGATGCGGCCGCATGGATCACGCGGTCGCGTCGCCTAGCATCAGGGGAACTATAGCATAGTATATATCAAATCGAAGCCCTGGACGTTAGCTTTCCAACGCAACTAGAACCGCGTCGTTTGGACCTCTGTAGCTAAAGTTAGAGCCGTTTGAGTGCGAAGAGGTCAGGCTGGACAACTTAGCAATTTCTCCAACTTCTTGTATTCCTTCCACTTTTGCATGCTTTCTTCTCATCCTCCAAGCCATTCCTGACTTATAATATCTGAAAACACTTAACACACATATCAAGGCATCTAATGGTAATAAGAGAGGATTAATAATAAGCAAATATAAGATCAAAGAAGCATGTTTTCAATCAAAACACATAATTAGGAAGGAAATATAAAACCATGCAAATAGTATGAATACGTGGGTAAAGAGTAGATAAAAACCACTCAATTGAGTACAAGATAAACCATAAAATAGTGGTTTATCAACCTCCCCACACTTAAACACTAGCATGTCCTCATGCTAAGCTCAAGAGAAGCTATAAAGATTAAGAGGAATGGTATGAAATGCAACCTATGAATGCAACTACATGCTAAATGCTTTGACTTACTTGGTTAAGAGTAAATAAGTTCTCCAAGACAAATACAAACCAATTTCCACTAATTCAAATCATACAATAAAAAGCAAGTGAACTTGTAAGAAGATAGCTCATGAAAGCAGGGAACATAGAATTTAAGCGTTGAACCCTCACTGGAAGTGTATATCACTCTAATCTCTCAAGTGTATAGGGTTATTCACTCTACACTTTTCTCTAGTCATGCTTTCTAAACCTTGTTCTTCATCTAACCAATCAACAAAAATTTAATGTACCAATGCAAACATCATGAGGTCTTTTCAAGGTTGTAATGGGGCTGAGGTAAAGGTAAGGATATATGTATGGCCAAGTGAGCTATAATATGAATCTTCAATTAACCTAAGCTCTCACCTAATATACATATACTCTATATACTTTTAAATTCATGCCTAGCTACCCATAATTCCCACTTTTGTATAATTCCCATACTCATGTACCAAATTTTTCTTTTTAATTTATCACATGTGCATTGATTTTTTTTTTCATTAACTTAACATTGGGGTAATTTTGTCCCCTTATTTATTTTATATATATAATTTTTTTCTTTTTCTCTTTTCTTCTTTTTTTTTTTGAATCATAAAAGCAAACATAACTTATCAATGCACATAGATTCTTCATTTTTTTTTATTTTGGTTTTTCATGAGTAGGTTCCCAAATTCCCAATATTCAAATAAATTAAATACATTCCCTTATTAACCAATGTTCCCACACTTAGTTGATGCATAATTTCTATCTTAAGCTAACTAAAGATTCACTTGGGATTTTTAATTTGTTTTTCTACTTAAGGCTAGTAATGTAGTTATAGAACAAGAGGGGATTAAAAGCTCAAGGGGCTAACAAAGGTGATGTAAAAGGTAGGCTTATTTGGGATAAGTGAGTTAATAACAAATAATGGCCTCAATCATATGCAAGCATGTAAATATACTAAATAATGGACATATAGAATGGAACAAAGCAAAGATTGCAGTTATAGAGAAGAAAACACACAAGAATAAAAATTTTATGGTTAAATAATGTAACCATATAAATAAGCTCAAATCTCACAGGTTGTGTGTTCTTTGGCTCAAAAACTATGTTCCACATACAACTTCAAACAAGTTTTAATATAAAATTTTTTTCAATTTAAAATAGTGAAATTTTTCAAAGATAGGGTCTTAAAAGAATTTTATTACTTTAACCAAGTAGTAACTAAAGGCATAAAATCAAACAAATATGCAAATGCAACAATGAACTAACAAATAAAATAAAATATTGGTGTTGAAACAGAAAGGTACTAACCCATGGAGATCGGTATCGACCTCCCCACACTTAAAGATTGCACCGTCCTCGGTGCATGCGAAGATGTGCAAGTGGACGGGTTGCTTCAACTGATGCTCTTCTCATCAAGGAATGTGCGTAGGAACTTGTTTGTCTCTCCCATTAAGAGGCTTTTCCTCTCCCTTTGTGGTGGCCATCCTGAAAGAAGAGGGAAAAGAAAAAGTAACCCAAAAAAGATAGAAAATAAATAAATAAAATGTGGGTGTTAATGCCAGATAATAAGTGTCTCAATTACATGGTAGCTACAACATGCAAGTGAGAAAATAATAGAAGTACATGGCAGATCAAGAGTGCAAAAATTTGCAACAATGGGAGGAGAGAGTGGGTAATTGATGAGCGAATAATTTATACGCTTTTTGGCATTGTTTTTAGTATGTTTTTAGTAGGATCTAGTCACTTTTAGGGATGTTTTCATTAGTTTTTATGTTAAATTCACATTTCTGGACTTTACTATGAGTTTGTGTGTTTTTCTGTGATTTCAGGTATTTTCTGGCCGAAATTGAGGGACTTGAGCAGAAATCAGATTCAGAGGTTGAAAAAGGACTGCTGATGCTGTTGGATTCTGACCTCCCTGCACTCAAAGTGGATTTTCTGGAGCTACAGAACTCGAAATGGCGCGCTTCCAATTGCTTTGGAAAGTAGACATCCAGGGCTTTCCAAACACACACCAAACTGGCACAAAAGCTGGCGTTCAACTCCACAAATGGCCTCTGCACGTGCAACACTCAAGCTCAGCCCAAACACACACCAAGTGGGCCTAGGAAGTGGATTTATGCATCAATTACTTACTCATGTAAACCCTAGTGACTCGTTTATTATAAATAGGACCTTTTACTAGTCTTTTTGACATCTTTGGTCGAAGTTGTGACAATTTATTAAAGTGTAATCACGATTACGTGTACCAAGTTGCTCACATTGCCAGGGATTGTTCGAGCCTGGACATCACAATTTCGTGCACCAAGTTTTTGGCGCCGTTGCCGGGGATTGTTCGAGTTTGGACAACTGACGGTTCATCCTGTTGCTTAGATTAAGTAATTTTCTTTTTGTTTTCTTTTCAAAATTTTTTCAAAAATATTTCAAAAATTTTCTCATCTGTTTTCGAAAAAAAAAATTTAAAAATGTTTTCAAAAAAAAAAATTTTTATTCAAAATTTTTAAGAATGAATTCTAGTGTTTCATGAAGCATGTAAAGCCTGGCTGGCTGTAAAGCCATGTCTAAATTTATTTGGACTGAGGCTTGCAATTTGTTATCAAGAGCAATATACTCTCGTGTTAAATGCTGAAGCTTGGCTGGCCATTGGCCATGTCTAGTGTTTTGGACTGGAGCTTTCTTTGAAAGCTTGGCTGGCTAGTGAGCCATGTCTAATTCCTGGACTGAAGCTTCAGACTAAGAATGCAAGATTCCTGGAATTCATATTAAAAATTTTGGAATCCTTATTTTTCTTTTTCATATAATTTTCGAAAAAAAAAAGAAAAAACCCAAAAAAAATTAGAAAATCATAAAAATCAAAAATATTTTTTGTGTTTCTTGTTTGAGTCTTGAGTCATGTTATAAGTTTGGTGTCAATTGCATGTGCATCTTGCATTTTTCGAAAATTTCATGCATTCATAGTGTTCTTCATGATCTTCAAGTTGTTCTTGGTAAGTCTTCTTGTTTGATCTTGATGATTTTTTGTTTTGTGTTGAATGGTGTTTTTCATATGCATTCTTGAATTCTTAGTGTGTAAGCATTAAAGAATTCTAAGTTTGGTGTCTTGCATGTTTTCTTTGCATTAAAAATTTTTCAAAAATATGTTCTTGATGTTCATCATGACATTCAAAGTGTTCTTGGTGTTCATCTTGAGACTCATATCATTCATGCATGCATTCATTGTTTTGATCTAAAAATTTCATGCATTGCATAGAGATAATGAATCTCTTTATGATGCCTGGGAAAGATACAGAGAGATGCTACGAAAATGCCCCTCTGAAATGTTTTCAGAGTGGGTTCAGTTAGACATCTTCTACTATGGGCTTGCAGAAGGAGCTCAGATGTCTCTAGATTACTCAGCTGGTGGATCTATCCACATGAGAAAGACAATTGAAGAGGCTCAAGAGCTCATTGATACAGTTGCCAGGAATCAGCATCTGTACCTAAGCAGTGACCCTTCCATGAAAGAAGAGGTTAAGACAGCAACCGCTGAACTCAGTCCTGTAAAACAAGCTGCTGAATTCAATCAGCAATTGGACTTTCTAACAAAGCAGTTAGCCGAATTCAAAGAAAGGTTACAAGAGACAAGGATGGCTAATATACATATGGACGAACAGTTTAAGCAAACAAAGCAGCATCTGTCAAAGCAAATAGCAGAAGAATGCCAAGCAGTTCAACTAAGGAGTGGGAAAACATTAAATACCCCGCCTCAAGGCAGCAAAAAGCTAAGAAATGAGCAAACCACCCAAAATTCACCTGAGGACAGTAAGAGCCCAGGGAAAAATAATTCTGGCACTAAAACGCCAGAAAATTGGTGGAAGGCTGGCACTGAACGCCCAGACCATGGCCAAAATTGGTGTTCAACGCCAGAAATACAGCAGGACTGGCGTTCAACGCCAGAAATGGGCAAGGATCTGGCGTTGAACGCCCAAAATGGGCATGATTTGGTGCTGAACGCCCAAAATGGGCACAATTCTGGCGTTCAAACGCCAGGAACAGACAAGGAGTTGGCTTCTCACGTCACTCCAGCTTCTAATTCTGGCACTCAATTGCCAGTGACGGATCAGACACACACAAGTGCTGATAACAACCCCTCTAAAAAGGCTTCTTCAACCACTTATGTAGGCAATAAACCTACAGCAACTAAGGTTGAAGAATATAAAGCCAAGATACCTTATCCTCAAAAACTCCGGAAAGAGGAGCAGGATAAGCAATTTGCTCGCTTTGCAGATTATCTCAGGACTCTTGAAATAAAGATTCCATTTGCAGAAGCACTTGAGCAAATACCTTCTTATGCCAAGTTCATGAAAGAAATCTTGAGTCATAAAAAGGATTGGAGAGAAATAGAAAGAGTTCTCCTCACTGAAGAATGCAGTGCAGTCATTCTAGAGAGCTTTCCTGAAAAGCTTAAAGACCCTGGGAGTTTTCTAATACCATGCATATTAGAAGATAATTGCACCAAGACAGCTTTATGCGATCTTGGGGCAAGCATCAACCTAATACCTGCATCCACTATCAGAAA
>NC_029789.2:95713246-95719243 GCF_000816755.2 Arachis ipaensis | reverse complement strand
AAATTACCACCACCTGCCAATGTTAAGGCAATCAGAAGCTTTCTGGGGCATGCAGGATTTTATAGGAGGTTTATAAAGGATTTTTCAAAAATCGCAAAACCTCTAAGCAATCTGCTAGCTGCTGACACGCCATTTGTGTTTGACATAGAGTGCCTGCAGGCGTTTGAAACGCTGAAAGCTAAGCTGGTCACCGCACCAGTTATTTCTGCACCAGACTGGACACTACCATTTGAGCTAATGTGTGATGCCAGTGATCACACTATAGAGGTTGTCTTGGGGGCAGCACCTAGCTCTCCTTCTATCCCTCTCCTTTCTTTTCTTTTGCTTGAGGACAAGCAAACCTCTAAGTTTGGTGTGTTTATCCGAGATCACTAAGATCATGGATCCTAAAGGAAAACAACCCACTCCAAGAGGCAAGAAAGAGAGCGTTCCAAAACCACCTTGGAATCAAGGGAAGTTCTTATCTAAAGAACATTCAGACCATTATCTTAAAGTAATGGGTCTGAGATCAGTGATCCCAGAAGTTAGATTCGATCTGAAAGAAGATGAATATCCGGAGATCCAGGAGCAAATTCGAATCAGGAACTGGGAAGTCCTAGCTAATCCTGAAACGAAAGTGGGAAGGAACATGGTCCAGGAGTTCTATGCTAATATGTGGCAAACTGAAAAGCAAAAACTATCTGGAACTGCATTCTATGAATTTTGGACCATGGTCAGAGGAAAGATTGTTCACACCACCCCTGACAAGATCAGGGAGATCTTAAAGCTACCTCAGCTAAAGGATGATCCAGACTCCTTCAACAGGAGGATGATGAGAGCAGACATTGACCTGGATAAGATTCTAGAGGACATATGTATCCCTGGAGCCAGGTGGACCACCAACACAAAGGGTGTCCCAAATCGACTCAAGAGGGAGGATCTCAAACCAGTCGCCAGAAGATGACTGGACTTCATTGGGCATTCTCTGTTGCCTACTAGCAACAGTTCTGAAGTCACAGTTAAAAGAGCAGTGATGATCCATTACATCATGATGGGAAAGGAAGTGGAGGTTCATCAGCTGATTTCAACTGAACTCTACAAAATTGCTGATAAAAATTCTAAAGAGGCCAGGTTGGCTTATCCAAGCGTGATTTCTCTGCTCTGCAAGGACGCTGGAGTAAGGATGGGAATAACTGAACGGATCAGAGGAACACCCATTTCCCAGAATAAAGGTTGTTAAATTCCAATTTCTGCTTTAACTCTGTGACAGTGTCCTTATAAAAGTTTACCTTAGGAGTCATATAATAGTAATTAGTATCTATTTTGATTTTATCTCCAATTAAGCTATAGTTTATTTTTCTCATCATCAGCAAACATGAATAAAGTAGTAGATCTTTTGAATAAGAGGCAATAAAAATTCGAGTTTTAATAAGAGAAATTCTAATTAGTTAAATGTGGTGGCAATGCTTTCTGTCTTCTAAATGAATGCTTGAACAGTGCATATGTCTTTTGAATTTGTTGTTTAAGACTGTTAAATATGTTGGCTCTTGAAAGAATGATGAACATGAGACATGTTATTGATAATCTGAAAAATCATAAAAATGATTCTTGAAGCAAGAAAAAGGAGCAAAGAACAAAGCTTGCAGAAAAAAAAAGAGGGAGAAAAAGAAAAAGAAAAAGCAAGCAGAAAAAGCCAATAACCCTTAAAACCAAAAGGCAAGGGCAAAAAAAAGGGATCCCAAGGCTTTGAGCATCAGTGGATAGGAGGGCCTAAAGGAATAAAATCCTGGTCTAAGCGGCTAAACCAAGCTGTCCCTAACCATGTGCTTGTGGCGTGAAGGTGTCAAGTGAAAACTTGAGACTGAGCGGTTAAAGTCAAGATCCAAAAGCTAAAAGAAGAGTGTGCTTAAGAACTCTGGACACCTCTAATTGGGGACTTTAGCAAAGCTGAGTCACAATCTGAAAAAGGTTCACCCAATTATGTGTCTGTGGCATTTATGTATCCGGTTGTAATACTGGAAAACAAAGTGCTTAGGGCCAAGACTCATAAAGAAGCTGTGTTCAAGAATCATCACACTGAACTAAGAAAATCAATAACACTATCTAAATTCTAAGTTCCTATAGATGCCAATCACTCTGAGCTTCAATGGATAAAGTGAGATGCCAAAACTGTTCAGAAGCAAAAAGCTACTAGTCTCGCTCATCTAATTAGAATCTGAGCTTCAATCAAAAACTCTAAGATATTATTGCTTCTCAACCTATTAGTCTTCTATTTTATTTGTCTAGTTACTTGAGGACAAGCAACAGTTTAAGTTTGGTGTTGTGATGAGCGGATATTTTATACGCTTTTTGGGGTTAATTTCATATAGTTTTGAGTATGTTATAGTTATTTTTTAGTCTATTTTCATTAGTTTTTAGGAAAAATTCATATTTCTGGACTTACTATGAGTTGTGTGTTTTTCTGTAATTTCAGGTATTTTTCCGACTGAAATTGAGGGAGCTGAGAAAAAATCTGATTCAGGCTGAAAAAGGACCGCTGATGTTGTTGGATTCTGACCTCCCTGCACTCAAAGTGGATTTTCTGGAGCTACAGAACTCGAAATGGCATGCTTCCAATTGCGTTGGAAAGTAGACATCCAGGGATTTCCAGAAATATATAATAGTCCATACTTTGCATAAGGATAGACGACATAAACTGGTGTTCAACGCCAGTTCTCTGTCCAATTCTGGCGTCCAGCGCCAGAAAAGGATCAAAAGCTGGAGTTGAACGCCCAAACTGGCACAAAAACTGGCGTTCAACTCCACAAATGGCCTCTGCACATGGATTGCTTAATTCTCAGCCCAGTACACACCTAGTGGGCCCCAGAAGTGGATCTCTGCATCATCCATCATAGTTTACTCATTTGTTGTAAACCTAGGCTACGAGTTTAGTATTTAAACAACTTTTAGAGACTTATTTTGCATCTCATGACATTTTAGATCTACACTTTGTATTCTCTGACAGCATGAGTCTCTAAACCCCATTGTTGGGGGTGAGGAGCTCTGCTGTGTCTCGATGAATTAATGCAAGTATTTCTGTTTTCCATTCAAACACGCTTGTTCCTATCTAAGATGTTCATTCGTGCTTAACTGTGATGGAGGTGATGATCTGTGACACTCATCACCTTCCTCAAATCATGAACGTGTGCCTGACAACCACCTCCGTTCTATATACGATTGAATGAGTATCTCTTAGATTCCTTAATCAGAATCTCCGTGGTATAAGTTAGAATTGATGGCGGCATTCATGAGAATCCGGAAAGTCTAAATCTTGTCTGTGGTATTCTGAGTAGGATTCAAGGATTGAATGACTGTGACGAGCTTCAAACTCCTAAAGGCTGGGCATTAGTGACAGATGCAAAAGGATTCAATCCAACAATCTCTGTGGGATTCGACCCTTACTCACGTAAGGTATTACTTGGACGACCCAGTGCACTTGCTGGTTAGTGGTACGAGTTGTGAAAAGTGTGATTCACAATTCGCGTACCAATCATGCCCATTTTGGACAACTGACGGTTCATCTTGTTGCTCAGATTAGGTAATTTTCTTTTTGTTTTCTTCTCAAAAATTTTTCAAAAATATTTCAAAATTTTCTCCTTTGTTTTCGAAAAAAATAATAATAATAATATAAAAATGTTTTCAAAAATTTTATTCAAAATTTTGAAGAATGAATTCTAGTGTTTCATGAAGCATGTGAAGCCTGGCTGGCTGTAAAGCCATGTCTAAATTTATTTGGACTGAGGCAGCAATTTGTTATCAAGAGCAAGCTAGTTGTTGCTAATCCATCTGCTGCTGTTCCTGATTCACCTGCTGAAGCTTGGCTGGCCATTGGCCATGTCTAGTGTTTTGGACCGTAGCTTTTATTGAAAGCTTGGCTGGCTAGTGAGCCATGTCTAATTCCTGGACTGAAGCTTTAGACTAAGAATGCAAGATTCTTGGAATTCATGTTAAAAATTTTGGAATCCTTATTTTTTCTTTTTCATATAATTTTCGAAAAAAATCCAAAAAAAAAAAAAATTAGAAAATCATAAAAATCAAAATCATTTTTTGTGTTTCTTGTTTGAGTCATGAGTCATGTCATAAGTTTGGTGTCATTTGCATGTGCATCTTGCATTTTTCGAAAATTTCATGCATTCATAGTGTTCTTCATGATCTTCAAGTTGTTCTTGGTAAGTCTTCTTGTTTGATCTTGATGATTTTTTGTTTTGTGTTGTATGGTGTTTTTCATATGCATTCTTGAATTCTTAGTGCGTAAGCATTAAAGAATTCTAAGTTTGGTGTCTTGCATGTTTTCTTTGCATTAAAAATTTTTCAAAATTGTGTTTATGATGTTCATCCTGACATTCAAAGTGTTCTTGGTGTTCATCTTGACATTCATAGCATTCTTGCATGCATTCATTGTTTTGATCCATAACTTTCATGCATTGCATCATTTTTCCTGTTTTTCTCTCTCATAAAAAAAATTCAAAAAACAAAAAAAATATCTTTCCCTTTTCTTCAAAATTTGTTTCAACTAACTAACTAACTTTTTGTTTGTTTCTTAACTTTTTCAAAACTACCTAACTAACTCTCTCTCTCTCTAATTTTCGAAAATATCTTCCCTCTTTTTCAAAAATTTCTTTTTAATTAACTAATTATTCTTATTTTTATTTTTGATTTTAAAAATTTTCGAAAATCACTAACTCTTTTTCAAAAATATTTTTCGAAAATTCTCCCTCTCCCATCTTATTCTATTTATTTATTCATTTACTAACATCTCATCTCACATCTCAACCCTCCTCACAGTTGTGTTTCTTCCATTATATTACATTCTTTGTCTCCCCCTCTTCTTCTACTCACACAGAGATCCCTATACTGTGATATAAAGGATCTCTATTATTATTATTATTTTTCTGTGCCCTCTTCTTTGTCATATGAGCACGAGCAAGGATAAGAACATTCTTATGGAAGCAGATCCAGAACCTGAAAGGACTCTAAAGAGAAAATTAAGAGAAGCTAAATTACAACAATCCAGAGATAACCTTTCAAAAATTTTCGAACAGGAAGAGGAGATGGCAGCCGAAAATAATAATAATGTAAGGAAGATGCTTGGTGACCACTTTACTGCACCTAATTCCAATTTACATGGAAGAAGCATCTCCATTCCTGCCATTGGAGCAAACAACTTTGAGCTGAAACCTCAATTAGTTTCTCTGATGCAGCAGAACTGCAAGTTTCATGGACTTCCATCTGAAGATCCTTTTCAGTTCTTAACTGAATTCTTGCAGATATGTGATACTGTTAAGACTAATGGAGTAGATCCTGAAGTCTACAGGCTCATGCTTTTCCCTTTTGCTGTAAGAGACAGAGCTAGAGAATTACATGGGTGAACCTTATGAAAACACCTATAATCCCTCATGGAGAAATCACCCAAATCTCTCACAAAAGGATCAACAAAAGCCTCAACAAGGCTTTAATAAAGGTGGAAGAAACAGGCTCAGCAACAGCAAGCCTGTTCCATCATCCACTCAGCAAAAGACAGAGAACTCTGAACAAAATGCTTCTAATTTAGCAAATCTAGTCTCTGATCTATCTAAGGCCACTGTGAGTTTCATGAATGAAACAAAATCTTCCATTAGAAATCTAGAAGCACAAGTGGGCCAGCTGAGTAAAAGGATCACTGAAATCCCTCCTAGTACTCTCCCAAGCAATACAGAAGAGAATCCAAAAGGAGAGTGCAAGGCCATTGACATAAGCACCATGGCCAAACCTACAAGGGGAGAGGAGGACGTGAATCCCAGTGAGGAAGACCTCCTGGGACGTCCAGTGAACAATAAGGAGCTTCCCTCTGAGGAACCAAAGGACTCTGAGGCTCATCTAGAGACCATAGAGATTCCATTGAACCTCCTTATACCCTTCATGAGCTCTGATGAGTATTCCTCTTCTGAAGAGAATGAGGATGTTACTGAAGAGCAAACTGCCAAGTTTCTTGGTGCAATC
>NC_029789.2:95711379-95711477 GCF_000816755.2 Arachis ipaensis | reverse complement strand
CTGGGAATTGGGAATCTATGGGGTGCAAGCTGCTAAAATCTCATTAGAGATGGCAGACAGTTCAAGAAAACAGGCTTATGGACAAGTATGTTAGTAAA
>NC_029789.2:95706979-95711195 GCF_000816755.2 Arachis ipaensis | reverse complement strand
CATGAAGAGGAAGCAGAAAAAGCTTCTCTCAAAGCAGAGTCAACCAGAGCCCCCACAGTCAAACTCTAAGTTTGGTGTTGGGAGGCCACAACCAAACTCTAAGTTTGGTGTTGAAATCTCATATCCAAACTCTAAGTTTGGTATTGGAGAGTCTCAACAAAGCTCTGCACATCTGTGAGGCTCCATGAGAGCCCACTGTTAAGCTATTGACATTAAAGAAGCGCTTGTTGGGAGGCAACCCAATTTTTATTTATCTAACTATATTTTTCTTAGTTATATGTCTTTATAGGTTCATGATCTTGTGGAGTCACAAAATGAATATAAAAATTGAAAACGGAATCAAAAACAGTAGAAGAAAAAATCACACCCTGGAGGAGCATCTGCCTGGCGTTCAACGCCAGAACAGAGCATGGTTCTGGCGCTGAACGCCCAAAATGGGCAGCATCCTGGCGCTGAACGCCCAGAACAAGCATGGTTCTGGCGTTCAACGCCAGAAATGGCAACAAATGGGCATTGAACGCCCAAAATGGGCACCAACTTGGCGCTGAACGCCCAGAGTTGTGTGCAAAGGCATTTTACATGCCTAATGGGTGCAGGGATGTAAATCCTTGACACCTCAGGATCTGTGGACCCCACAGGATCATCTCAGGATCTGTGGACCCCACAGGATCCCCACCTTCCTCCACTCACCTCTTCTCATCCCTCACCACTCTCTTTCACACAATCCCATAAACACTCTTCCCCAAAAACCCTTCACCAATCACCTCAATCTCTCTTCCCCATCACCTCTTCACCACTCACATCCATCCACTCTTCCCCATAAACCTACCTCATAAACTCCACCTACCTTCAAAAATTCAAAACCAATTTCCCACCCAAACCCACCCATATGGCCGAACCTTAACCCCCCTCCCTTCCCTATATAAAGCCCTCCAGTCTTCATCAAATTCACACAACACACCCCTCTACACCCTTCTTGGCCGAAACATTTCCCACTCTCCCTCTCCATATTTTTTCTTCTTCTTCTTCTATTCTTTTGTTTATTGCTCGAGGGCGAGCAATATTCTAAGTTTGGTGTGGTAAAAGCATAGCTTTTTTGTTTTTCCATTACCATTGATGGCACCTAAGACCGGAGAATCCTCTAGAAAGGGGATAGGGAAGACAAAAGCTTCCACATCCGAGTCATGGGAGATGGAAATGTTCATCTCCAAAGCCCATCAAGACCACTTCTATGATGTTGTGGCCAAGAAGAAGGTGATCCCCGAGGTCCCTTTCAAACTCAAAAGAAATGAGTATCCGGAGATCCGACATGAAATTCAAGGAAGAGGTTGGGAAGTTCTAACAAATCCCATCCAACAAGTCGGCATCCTAATGGTTCAAGAGTTCTATGCCAATGCATGGATCACCAAGAACCATGATCAAAGTAAGAACCCGGATCCAAAGAACTATGTTACAATGGTTCGGGGGAAATACTTAGATTTTAGTCCGAAAAATATGAGGTTGGCGTTCAACTTTGATCAAAGGTTGGACCAAGTCCTTATGGACATATGTGTAGAAGGAGCTCAATGGAAGATTGACTCCAAAGGCAAGCCGGTTCAACTGAGAAGATTAGACCTCAAGCCTGTGGCTAGAGGATGGTTGGAGTTCATTCAGGATCCCAAGGCTTTGAGCATCAGTGGATAGGAGGGCCTAAAAGGAATAAAATCCTGGTCTAAGCGGCTAAACCAAGCTGTCCTTAACCATGTGCTTGTGGCGTGTAGGTGTCAAGTGAAAACTTGAGACTGAGCGGTTAAAGTCAAGGTCCAAAGCAAAAAAAAAAGAGTGTGCTTAAGAACCCTGGACACCTCTGATTGGGGACTTTAGCAAAGCTGAGTCACAATCTGAAAAGGTTCACCCAATTATGTGTCTGTGGCATTTATGTATCCGGTGGTAATACTGGAAAACAAAGTGCTTAGGGCCACGGCCAAGACTCATAAAGAAGTTGTGTTCAAGAATCATCATACTTAACTAGGAGAATCAATAACACTATTCGAAATCTGAAGTTCCTATAGATGCCAATCATTCTAAACTTCAATGGATAAAGTGAGATGCCAAAACTATTCAAGAGGCAAAAAGCTATAAGTCCCGCTCATATGATTGAAGCTCTGTTTCATTGATAGTTTGGAATTTATAGTATATTCTCTTATTTTTATCCTATTTGATTTTCGGTTGCTTGGGGACAAGCAACAATTTAAGTTTGGTGTTGTGATGAGCGGATAATTTATACGCTTTTTGGCATTGTTTTTAGTATGTTTTTAGTAGGATCTAGTCACTTTTAGGGATGTTTTCATTAGTTTTTATGTTAAATTCACATTTCCAGACTTTACTATGAGTTTGTGTGTTTTTCTGTGATTTCAGGTATTTTCTGGCTGAAATTGAGGGACTTGAGCAGAAATCAGATTCAGAGGTTGAAAAAGGACTGCTGATGCTGTTGGATTCTGACCTCCCTGCACTCAAAGTGGATTTTCTGGAGCTACAGAACTTGAAATGGCGCGCTTCAAATTTCTTTGGAAAGTAGACATCCAGGGCTTTCTAGCAATATATAATAGTCCATACTTTGGCCAAGAATAGACGATGTAAACTGGCGTTCAACGCCAGCTCTCTGCCCAAATCTGGCGTCCAGCGCTAGAAAAGGAGCCAAAACCAGAGTTGAACGCCCAAACTGGCACAAAAGCTGGCGTTCAACTCCGCAAATGGCCTCTGCACGTGCAACACTCAAGCTCAGCCCAAACACACACCAAGTGGGCCCAGGAAGTGGATTTATGCATCAATTACTTACTTATGTAAACCCTAGTGACTAGTTTATTATAAATAGGACATTTTACTAGTCTTTTTGACATCTTTGAACGCATGGTTCTTAGACCATGGGGGCTGGCCTCTCGGCCATGCCTGGACCTTTCACTTATGTATTTTCAACGGTAGAGTTTCTATACTCCATAGATTAAGGTGTGGAGCTCTGCTGTTCCTCAAAGATTAATGCAAAGTACTACTGTTTTCTATTCAATTCATCTTATTTCGCTTCTAAGATATTCATTCGTACTTCAACCTGAATGTGATGAACGTGACAATCATCATCATTCCTTATGAACGCGTGCCTGACAACCACTTCCTTATTGCTAGAATGGTGATGAACGTGACAATCATCATCATTCCCTATGAACGCATGCCTGACAACCACTTCCGTTCTACCTTAGACTGAATGGGTATCTCTTAGATCTCCTAACCAGAATCTTCGTGGCGTAAGTTAGAATGATGGCGGCATTCAAGAGAATCCGGAAGGTCTAAACCTTGTCTGTGGTATTCCGAGTAGGATTCAATGAATGAATGACTGTGACGAGCTCCTAACTCACGATTGCAGGGCGTTAGTGACAGACGCAAAAGGATAGTAAATCCTATTCCAGCATGATCGAGAACCGACAGATGAATAGCCGCGCCGTGACAGGGTGCGTTGACCATTTTCACTGAGAGGATAAGATGAAGCTATGGACAAGGGTGATGCCTCCAGACGATTAGCCGTGCCGTGACAGGGCATTGGATCGTTTTCCCGAGAGATGATCGAAAGTAGCCATTGACAGTGGTGATGTATCACATAAAGCCAGCCATGGAAAGGAGTAAGACTGATTGGATGAAGATAGCAGGAAAGCAGAGGTTCAGAGGAACGAAAGCATCTCCATTCGCTTATCTGAAATTCTCACCAATGAATTACATAAGTATTTCTATCCTTACTTTATGTCTTATTTACATAATATATTGTAGCCCATATGAGTCAACTTAACTGAGATTTACAAAGTGACCATAGCGTGCTTCATACCAACAATCTCCGTGGGATTCGACCCTTACTCACGTAAGGTATTACTTGGACGACCCAGTGCACTTCCTGGTTAGTTACACGGAGTTGTGAACCGTGGTTTTGGTATCATGTTTTTGGCGCCATTTCCAGGGAAAGAAAGAGCAATGAACTTTTCACCACTCGTACCACTAACCAGCAAGTGCACTGGGTCGTCCAAGTAATACCTTACGTGAGTAAGGGTCGAATCCCACAGAGATTGTTGGATTGAAGCAATCTATGGTTATTTTGTAAATCTTAGTCAGGAAGTCAATTATATTTATCAGTTGAATTGCAAATAAACAATAGAGCATGGATTAAAGGTTACTTGTTATGCAGTAATGGAGAATG
>NC_029789.2:95704834-95706950 GCF_000816755.2 Arachis ipaensis | reverse complement strand
GGCGTTCAACTCCAGCTTTTGATCCTTTTCTGGCGCTGGACGCCAGAATTGGGCAGAGAACTGGCATTGAACGCCAGTTTATGTCGTCTATCCTTGTGCAAAGAATGAACTATTATATATTGCTGCAAAGCCCTGGATGTCTACTTTCCAACGCAATTGGAAGCATGCCATTTCGAGTTCTGTAGCTCCAGAAAATCCACTTTGAGTGCAGGGAGGTTAGAATCCAACAACATCAGCGGTCCTTTTTCAGCCTTAATCAGATTTTTGCTCAGCTCCCTCAATTTCAGTCAGAAAAATACCTGAAATTACAGAAAAACACACAACTCATAGTAAAGTCCAGAAATATGAATTTTTCCTAAAAACTAATGAAAATAGACAAAAAACTAACTAAAACATACTCAAAACTATATGAAATTAACCCCAAAAAGCGTATAAAATATCCGCTTATCACAACACCAAACTTAAACTATTGCTTGTCCTCAAGCAACTAGACAAATAAAATAGAAGACTAATAGGTTGAGAAGCAATAATATCTTAGAGTTTTTGATTGAAGCTCAGATTCTAATTAGATGAGCGGGACTAGTAGCTTTTTGCTTCTGAACAGTTTTGGCATCTCACTTTATCCATTGAAGCTCAGAGTGATTGGCATCTATAGGAACTTAGAATTTAAATAGTGTTATTGATTTTCTTAGTTCAGTGTGATGATTCTTGAACACAGCTTCTTTATGAGTCTTGGCCGTGGCCCTAAGCACTTTGTTTTCCAGTATTACCACCGGATACATAAATGCCACAGACACATAATTGGGTGAACCTTTTTCAGATTGTGACTCAGCTTTGCTAAAGTCCCCAATTAGAGGTGTCCAGAGTTCTTAAGCACACTCTTCTTTTAGCTTTTGGATCTTGACTTTAACCGCTCAGTCTCAAGTTTTCACTTGACACCTTCACGCCACAAGCACATGGTTAGGGACAGCTTGGTTTAGCCGCTTAGACCAGGATTTTATTCCTTTAGGCCCTCCTATCCACTGATGCTCAAAGCCTTGGGATCCCTTTTTTTTTGCCCTTGCCTTTTGGTTTTAAGAGTTATTGGCTTTTTCTGCTTGCTTTTTCTTTTTCTTTTTCTCTCTTTTTTTTTTCTGCAAGCTTTGTTCTTTGCTGCTTTTTCTTGCTTCAAGAATCATTTTTATGAATTTTCAGATTATCAATAACATGTCTCATGTTCATCATTCTTTCAAGAGCCAACATATTTAACAGTCTTAAACAACAAATTCAAAAGACATATGCACTGTTCAAGCATTCATTCAGAAGACAGAAAGCATTGCCACCACATTTAACTAATTAGAATTTCTCTTATTAAAAATCGAATTTTTATTGCCTCTTATTCAAAAGATCTACTACTTTATTCATGTTTGCTGATGATGAAAAAAATAAACTATAGCTTAATTGGAGATAAAATCAAAATAGATACTAATTACTATTATATGACTCCTAAGGTAAACTTTTATAAGGACACTGTCACAGAGTTGAGGCAGAAATTGGAAATTAACAACCTTTATTCTGGGGGCACGGGGGTTCCTCTGATCCTTGGGGTGCTTGGTCCTACAAGAGAGGATTTTTGGCGCTTCAATTCCCTTAAGTCACGCCCTTGCTCCTCTTGTTCTTTAAACATATAGGTCAGCATTTGACTGTGTTCCTTTTGTTCTTTTATTATTTTCTCCATAGCTTCCCATATCTTGGTAACAGACGTCTCAAGATACTCCCAGTATTCAGATTGAGGGATCTCTGGGAGGAATTTCTGTGCTCTCTTCTTGATGGGATCATCCTGTGCTTGTTGTTTTTCCATTGATGCTTTGGTGATTGGCTTTTCAATTAGGATATACTCAGTTATTCCCATCCTTACTCCAGCGTCCTTGCAGAGCAGAGAAATCACGCTTGGATAAGCCAACCTGGCCTCTTTAGAATTTTTATTAGCAATTTTGTAGAGTTCAGTTGAAATCAGCTGATGAACCACCACTTCCTTTCCCATCATGATGCAATGGATCATCACTGCTCTTTTAACTATGACTTCAGAACAGTTGCTAGTAGGCAACAGAGAACGCCCAATGAAGTCCAGCCATCT
>NC_029789.2:95700827-95704809 GCF_000816755.2 Arachis ipaensis | reverse complement strand
TCAAAGATTCTAGATGACAGCTTTCTGTCATGCCACTTTTTTGATTTCTCTTTATAAAGCTTGGCATTTTCGAAAGCTGTGAATCTGACTCCTCTAGCTCATTTAGCTGGAGCATTCTTTTTCTCCTGCTAATTTGGCATCAAAGTTTAGGAATCTGGTTGCCCAGTAGGCCTTATGTTTCAGTTCCACGGGCAGGTGACATGCCTTACCATACACCAGTTGGTATGGAGAGGTCCCTATAGGGGTCTTGAATGCTGTTCTGTAAGCCCACAGAGCATCATCCAAGCTTCGTGCCCAATCCTTTCTACGGGTATTTACTGTCCGTTCTAGGATTCTCTTTAATTCTCTGTTAGAGACTTCAGCTTGCCCAATAGTTTGTGGATGATATGGAGTAGCCACCTTGTGGCGAATTCCATACCGAACCATGGCAGAGTAAAGCTGTTTATTGCAGAAGTGAGTGCCCCCATCCCTGATTAGTACTCTAGGGACACCAAATCTGCTAAAGATATGTTTCTGGAGGAACTTCAGCACTTTTTTAGTATCATTGGTGGGTGTGGCAATAGCCTCAACCCATTTTGATACATAGTCAACTGCCACCAGAATATAAGTGTTTGAGTATGATGGTGGGAAGGTCCCATGAAGTCAATTCCCCATACGTCAAACAACTCAATTTCCAAAATTCCTTGTTGACGCATAGCGTAACCATGAGGCAGATTACCAGCTCTTTGGCAACTGTCACAGTTACGTACAAACTCTCGGGAATCTTTATAGAGTGTGGGCCAATAGAAGCCACATTGGAGGACCTTGGTGGCTGTTCGCTCACCTCCGAAATGGCCTCCATATTGAGATCCATGGCAATGCCATAGGATCCTCTGTGCCTCTTCTCTAGGCACACACCTATGGATTATTCCGTCTGCACATCTCTTAAAGAGATAGGGTTCATCCCTCAAGTAATACTTTGCATCAGTAATTAATTTCTTCTTTTGTATCCTGTTGTACTCCTTGGGTATGAACCCTGCAGCTTTATAGTTTGCAATATCGACAAACCATGGTGCTTCCTGAATGGCAAATAAATGCTCATCAGGAAACGTCTCAGAGATCTCAAGAAAGGGGAGGGACATCCCTTCCACTGGCTCTATCCGGGACAGATGATCAGCCACTTGGTTCTCTGTCCCTTTTCTGTCTCTTATTTCTATATCAAACTCTTGCAGAAGCAACACCCATCCGATGAGCCTGGGTTTTGAATCCTGCTTTGTGAGTAGATATTTAAGAGCAGCATGATCAGTATACACAATCACTTTTGATCCTACTAAGTATGATCTGAACTTGTCAATGGCGTAAACCACTGCAAGTAATTCTTTTTCTGTGGTTGTGTAATTTTTCTGGGCATCATTTAAAATGCGACTAGCATAATAAATGACGTGCAGAAGCTTGTCATGCCTCTGTCCCAACACTGCACCAATGGCGTGATCACTGGCATCACACATTAGCTCAAATGGTAGTGTCCAGTCTGGTGCAGAAATAACTGATGCGGTGACCAGCTTAGCTTTCAAGCTGTCTTGGTGCAATTATCTTCTAATATGCATGGTATCAGAAAACTCCCAGGGTCTTTAAGCTTTTCAGGAAAGCTCTCTAGAATGACTGCACTGCATTCTTCAGTGAGAAGAACTCTTTCTGTTTCTCTCCAATCCTTTTTATGACTCAAGATTTCTTTCATGAACTTGGCATAAGAAGGTATTTGCTCAAGTGCTTCTGCAAATGGAATCTTTATTTCAAGAGTCCTGAGATAATCTGCAAAGCGAGCAAATTGCTTATCCTGCTCCTCTTTCCGGAGTTTTTGAGGATAAGGTATCTTGGCTTTATATTCTTCAACCTTAGTTGCTGTAGGTTTATTGCCTACAGAAGTGGTTGAAGAAGCCTTTTTAGAGGGGTTGTTATCAGCACTTGTGTGTGTCTGATCCCTCACTGGCAATTGAGTGCCAGAATTAGAAGTTGGAGTGACGTGAGAAGCCAACTCCTTGTCTGTTCCTAGCGTTTGAATGCCAGAATTGTGCCCATTTTGGGCGTTCAGCGCCAGATCATGCCCATTTTGGGCGTTCAATGCCAGATCCTTGCCCATTTCTGGCGTTGAACGCCAGTCCTGCTGTATTTCTGGCGTTGAACGCCAGTTTTGGCCATGGTCTAGGCGTTCAGCGCCAACCTTCCACCAATTTTCTGGCGTTTTAGTGCCAGAATTATTTTTCACTGGGCTCTTGCTGTCCTCAGGTGAATTTTGGGTGGTTTGCTCATTTCTTAGCTTTTTGCTACCTTGAGGTGGGGTATTTAATGTTTTCCCACTTCTTAGTTGAACTGCTTGGCATTCTTCTGCTATTTGCTTTGACAGCTGCTATGGAGGGTTTGCAGATGCTACTCCTATATGAAGCAGTAGAGGGGTTAGAATATGACCCCAGAGTCCTCCTGGACTGTTCATTTCCGCTTAGATCCATGATGGAGAAAGGGAGATGATGTAAAATAGAGAAAATATTTTTATTTATTTAATTTATTTATTTATTTCGAAAACAAAATAAATTAAAATAAAATAAATAAAAATGGGTGAAGATTTTCGAAAAAATGAGGAGAGAGAAAGTGGTTAGGAAGTTTTGAAAAGGATATGATGATTTTTGAAAAAGGTTTTAAAATTTAAAAAAAATCTTAATTTTAAAGGAAATTTTCGAAAAATTGCTTAAAATTGGAGAGAAAAAATATTTTTGAATTTAAAGAGGAGAGAGAATTGTTGCTCAGATTAGGTAATTTTCTTTTTGTTTTATTTTCAAAAGTTTTTCAAAAAAAAATATTTCAAAAATTTTCTCACCTGTTTTCGAAAAAATTTTAGATTCAAAATTTTTAAGAATGAATTCTAGTGTTTCATGAAGCATGTGAAGCCTGGCTGGCTGTAAAGTCATGTCTAAATTCTTTTGGACTGAGGCTTCCAACCATCAGCTGTTACACGACTGTAGAGTATGTCAGGCATGTCATGTCTGAATTACATGCTGAAGCTTGGCTGGCCATTAGCCATGTCTAGTGTTTTGGACTGGAGCTTTCATTGAAAGCTTGGCTGGCTAGTGAGCCATGTCTAATTCCTGGACTAAAGCTTTAGACTAAGAATGCAAGATTCCTGGAATTCATGTAAAAAATTTTGGAATCCTTATTTTTTCTTTTTCAATTAATTTTCGAAAAAAATACAATAAAAAAATTAGAAAATCATAAAAATCAAAAATATTTTTCTGTTTCTTGTTTGAGTCTTGAGTCATATCATAAGTTTGGTGTCAATTGCATATGCATCTTGCATTTTTCGAAAATATCATGCATTCATAGTGTTCTTCATGATCTTCAAGTTGTTCTTGGTAAGTCTTCTTGTTTGATCTTGATGTTTTCTTGTTTTGCATCTTTAGTTGTTTTTCATGTGCATTTTTCATTTGTTAGAGTCTAAACATGAAAGATTTCTAAGTTTGGTGTCTTACATGTTTTTTTGCATTAAAAATTTTTTCAAAAATGTGTTCTTGATGTTCATCATGATCTTCTTAATGTTCTTGGTGTTCATCTTGACATTCATAGCATTATTGCATGCATTCATTGTTTTGATCTAAAAATTTCATGCATTGCATAATTTTCATGTTTTTCATAAAAATTTTAAAAATCAAAAAAATAAAAAATAAAAAAAATATCTTTCCCTTTTTCTCTCATCAAATTCGAAAATTTGGATTGACTTTTTCAAAAGTTTTTAAAATCAAGTTGTTTCTCATGAGTCAAATCAAATTTTCAATTTGAAAATCTTATCTTTTTCAAAATCTTTTTCAAAAATCAAATCTTTTTCAAAATTCTTAGTTATTTTCGAAAATTCCAAAAATATTTTTCAAAAATCTTTTTCTTATTTTTATATCAAATTTTCGAAAATAACATAATCAATTAATGTTTTGATTCAAAAATTTCAAGTTTGTTACTT
>NC_029789.2:95689997-95700536 GCF_000816755.2 Arachis ipaensis | reverse complement strand
TATCTTCCCTCTTTTTCAAAAATTTCTTTTTAATTAACTAATTATTCTTATTTTTATTTTTAATTTTAAAAAAAAAATTTTTCGAAAAAATACTAACAATTTTCAAAAACCATTTTCGAAAATCACTAACTCTTTTTCAAAATAATTTTCGAAAATTATCCCTCCCCCATCTTATTCTATTTAGTCATTCACATCTCTACCATCCTCACAGTTGTGTTTCTTCCATTATATTACATTTTTTGTATCCCCCTCTTCTTCCACTCACACAGGGATCCCTATACTGTGGTATAAAGGATCTCTATTATTATTATTATTATTTTTCTGTGCCTTCTTCTTTGTCATATGAGCAGGAGCAAGGATAAGAACATTCTTGTGGAAGCAGATCCAGAACCTGAAAGGACTCTGAAGAAAAAATTAAGAGAAGCTAAAATACAACAATCCAGAAAAATAACCTTTCAGAAATTTTCGAACAGAAGAAGGAGATGGCAGCCGAAAATAATAATAATGTAAGGAAGATGCTTGGTGACTTCACTGCACCTAATTCCAATTTACATGGAAGAAGCATCTCCATTCCTGCCATTGGAGCAAACAACTTTGAGCTGAAACCTCAATTAGTTTCTCTGATGCAGCAGAACTACAAGTTTTATGGACTTCCATCTGAAGATCCTTTTCAGTTCTTAACTGAATTCTTGCAGATATGTGATACTGTTAAGACTAATGGAGTAGATCCTGAAGTCTACAGGCTCATGCTTTTCCCTTTTGCTGTAAGAGACAGAGCTAGATTATGGTTGGATTCTCAACCCAAAGACAGCCTGAACTCTTGGGATAAGCTGGTCACGGCATTCTTAGCCAAGTATTTTCCTCCTCAAAAGCTGAGCAAGCTTAGAGCTGATGTTCAAACCTTCAGATAGAAAGAAGGTGAATCCCTCTATGAAACTTGGGAAAGATACAAACAGTTGACCAAAAAGTGTCCTTCTGACATGCTTTCAGAATGGACCATCCTGGATATATTCTATGATGGTTTATCTGAGCTATCAAAAATGTCACTGGACACTTCTGCAGGTGGATCCATTCACCTAAAGAAAATGCCTGCAGAAGCTCAAGAACTCATTGACATGGTTGCTAATAACCAGTTCATGTACACTTCTGAAAGGAATCCTATGAATAATGGGACGCCTATGAAGAAGGGAGTTCTTGAGGTTGATACTCCGAATGCCATATTGGCTCAGAATAAAATATTGACTCAGCAAGTCAATATGATCTCTCAGATTCTGAATGGAATGCAAGCTGCATCCAACAGTACTTAAGAGGCTTCTTCTGGTGTGGTAAAAGCATAATCTTTTTGTTTTTCCATTACCATTGATGGCACCTAAGACCGGAGAATCCTCTAGAAAGGGGAAGGGGAAGGTAAAAGCTTCCACCTCCGAGTCATGGGAGATGGAAAGGTTCATCTCCAAAGCCCATCAAGACCACTTCTATGATATTGTGGCCAAGAAGAAGGTGATCCCTGAGGCCCCTTTCGGAAGTCATGTCTTGGTTTTATGGTGGTTTCAGCATAGCAACTTAGGCTCATTCCTGGCTTTCAGACCTTTATCATGTCCTAGAATACTGATGAGCGGATAATTTATACGCTTTTTGGCATTGTTTTTAGTATGTTTTTAGTAGAATCTAGTTACTTTTAGGGAATTAGTTATTAGTTTTTATGTTAAATTCACATTTCTGGACTTTACTATGAGTTTGTGTGTTTTTCTATGATTTCAGATATTTTCTGGCTGAAATTGAGGGACTTGAGCAGAAATCAGATTCAAAGGTTGAAAAAGGACTGCTGATGCTGTTAGATTCTGACCTCCCTGCACTCAAAGTGGATTTTCTGGAGCTACAGAACTCGAAATGGCGCACTTCCAATTGCTTTGGAAAGTAGACATACAGGGCTTTCCAGCAATATATAATAGTCCATACTTTGGCCAAGAATAGACGATGTAAACTGGCGTTCAACGCCAGCTCTCTGCCCAAATCTGGCGTTCAGCGCCAGAACAGGAGCCAATATCGAAGTTGTGAACCATGGTATTGGCATCATGTTCTTGGCGCCATTGCCAGGGAAAGAAAGAGCCATGAATTTTACATAATTAAAGTGTAATCACGATTACACGTACCAAGTTGCTCACGTTGCCAGGGATTGTTCGAGCCTGGACATCACAATTTCGTGCACCAGTAATGAAAGACAATGTAAGTTCGTGGCAATGCAAATGAAGTGCAAGTATTATAAAAGATTGACATTGGTAGATAATTAATATCATCCCACAGTGTAAAACAAGTTATTAAGCACCAAAGTAATTCAAGAAAAGATGTAACAGTTGAATAAGAACTTTTGAACACCAAAATTAATAAATTTAAAAAAAATAAAAATATGCAATGAATGAAAATATGCAAATAAATTAAATAAAATAGAATGGGAGTGCGAGAAAATAAGAGAGGAAGAAGAAAGAAATAAGAAAAGATAAGAGAATAAGGATTCGGAGAAGAAAAGATAAGAAAATTGGCACTAATCTGGATAGGTTGTGCGACGCTGGCGACGCGGTCGCGTGGGTGACGTGGTCGCGTGGTGCGCAATAAAGTTAGGCGACGCGGACGCGTAGGGCACGCGATCGCGTGACTCGATTTGTGCTAGTGGCACGAGTGCAGCCTCGCGGTCGCACAACTCTCTGTTCGAAACTCTTTTTACCAAAATTCTGGGTGACGCGATCACGTGGTCGACGCGATCGCGTGAGGGGCCATCATGGGGATATGACGCGGACGCGTGGGGCACGCGTTCGCGTGGTGAGGCTTGGGCTTCCAGCACGAGTCCAGCCCAACTCCAGCTCAACTTTCGGCCATGCACCTGGTTGACGTCGATTTTCAGGTCACGCGGCCGCGTGGGTGACGCGGTCGCGTGGGAGGCCAGTATTCCCATGGGACGCGGACGTGTCGGTGACGCGGTCGTGTGGGGTGATTTGTGCCATTGGCATGCTTCCAGCGCTGCTCCTGCGTAACTCTCTGTTCATATTAATTTTTCTTTACTCTCCCTGTGACGCGGACGCGTCGCTGATGCGATCGCATCGCGTGCTCGCTTGCTCCTTTCTTTCATCTCCACCAGTGTTTGTGATTCCAGTAACCTTCGGGGTCCCAAACTAGGCATGTAAAACCCTTGAGCAGCTTCAAAAAGATTCTTAGGCTCCCGGGGTGTTGGATGTCAGAACAGATTCCAGGATCCCAAACCTTGCTTTTACACCCATTTTTGTCGGGATCTGTGTTTTTCCAACTTGGTGATAAGTAATTTGAATTCTCACTGCAGCTACCAAACAGCTTCCTAGACCCATTCAATTGAGCTTTACACCAACCTTTGCATTTAAACTTTGAGTATGCAACCATGTTGAACCTTGTTGGACAGCTCCAACCACTAACCATCTTCCTCTTACTCTCTATGCCACAAAGAGCTCTAAGTTGACCACCCGTCTCCAGTAGCCCATATTCAAGTGGAATTAGAAAGCTAAGGGATATGAATTTTACCCACTTGAATGTTGTGAAGGATAATGGTAACTTAGGGGGAGGTATTTCTAATGAAATTGCAAGCTCCACTCCCTTGTGCTCTTCTCTGACAACTTCCACCTCCTTGTAAGCTTCTTCAATTTCAACCTCTTCCAAGTCTTCAACCAGGGTATGCCTTGGAGGTTGTACACCCTCCTCAACATCAAATGAAACCGTCTTGGAAGGAGGCTCTATGTCTTGACTTTGCCATGGAGGTTCAGCATCTCGCAAGTCTTCAACCACTTTTTCCTCTTTGATAATTACTGCTTTGTCCAGTAGTTTTAATATAAAATGGTACTCATCCTTGATGATTTTCTTTCCATGACAACTCCTTTCAATTGTTCTTTCATCTTCAAGGGTATTTACTACCTTCATCTTTAGGGCCTCCTCTAGCTCCTTATGAAGTATGGATTCGCGAAGATGATCTCTTCTCTCTTGTTCCATGTCAATAGCATCATTGGGATCATGTTGCTCTTGGATTGATGGATGTGGGTGCTCTTCCATGGATGGTGGTGATGGGATGGAGAGATCATTCTGTGGTTAAAAAGGAAGTGCACTAGAGCTTGAGGGTTGATTGTTGAAGGTATTTAGTGGTCTGATTTGGGCGACGAGAGCTTGTATAGTAGAGTTTAGATTGGCAAGTGCTTTCTCCATGGAGGTTTGGGGTGGATCTATGTATGGTTCATTTGGTTCATAAGGTGGTTAGTATGGTGGTTGAGGGTTAGGGTCATATGGAGGTGAATGGCGGAAAGGGGCTTGTGAATTTGGTGGTCCAAAGTTATGTTGAGGAGAGGGTTCATAGGCATATGGTGGTGGTTGTTGATAATCAAAAGAGTGCTCACCATAGCCATTGCCTTGATATGCATCACAGGATGGTTGTTGATAGTCTATTGGAGGTGGTTGTTGCCATGAGGGTTGATTAAATTCTTGTGGCTTCTCCCATCTTTGATTCTTCCAACCTTGATGCCTGTTCTCATTATAGTTTCCATTCCTAACAACAACATTGGAATCAAACTTGAAGCGAGAGGGGTGAGAATTCATAGTAGCTAATAAAAAATTAAAAACAAAAATAAAAATAAATTTAAATTAAAAGGTTATTTAAATTTTTGAAAATTAAATTTTTAAATTTGAATTTTGAAAAAATTTTTAAATTTGAATTTTTAAATTTGATTTTTGAAATAAGATAAGATAAAATAAAAATTTTAAAATAAAAAAAAACCAATAACCTCTTAACTTAAGAAAAAGCAAAAATAAAAATAAAAATAAAAATAAATAAATAAGCAAAAATAAAATATTTACAATAACCAATAATAAGGCACACGTTTACAATTCCCCGGCAACGGCGCCATTTTTGACGTTAGGATTTTTGCCAGTAAAGAATGTCATAAAAACAGTCGCGTTGTAGATATAGTCTCTAAACCGACAAAAATCCCTTCGTACAAACGTTTTGGTTGTCACAAGTAACAAACCCCTTTTTAAAATTGATAACCGAGTATTAAACCTCGGGTCGTCTTCTCAAGGAATTGTAGGGAAGTATGTTCTTATTATTGGTTATGAAGATTGTAAATTGGGGGTTTTGGAAGTAAGGTGGGAATATGTTATATGACAAGTAAAATAAAATAATAATAATAAAATCTCTTGGCAAGGTATAAAAATTGGAATTCCTATCCTAGTTATCCTTATCAGGTGTGAAGAGAATTGGGTTTTAATCCCACTTTGTTAACCTCTACTATGAAGGTAAATCAAGTGGACTGATTAGCTTGATTCTCAAGTCCTAGTTAACTCCTGTGGAGAGACTAGTGTTAGAGCAAGTTTAGTTCAAGCAGAATCTGCCAATTTCAATCACTTGCTGAGTTTGATAACTCAAGTATTACCAATCATTTGACCAAAGCCAAAAGGGAGAAAAATATCTAAATTAAATTGAAAGTAATCTTAAACAGAGCAAAGCAATCTTAAATCTGAAAATACCTCAAATAATATTAAATAAAATATGCGGATCTTAACATGAAAAGTTCATAAGCCAATTGGGCAACATATCTAATACAAGCATTGCAGCATCTGAAAGTAAAAAGAGGAATATAAAGAAAAAGGAATATTAAACCTGGAATTGAGAGTTACTCCTAAAACTAAGAGAAATCCTAAATACTAATCCTAAGAGAGAGGAGAGAACCTCTCTCTCTAAAACTACATCTAAAACATGAAAAGTGAATTGTGAAAGCCTCCCCTTTTTGAATGGATGCAGTCCCCCACTTTATAGCCTCTAATCTGTATTTTCTGGGCCGCAAACTGGGTCAGAAACAGTCCAGAATTCGCTGGTTTCGGATTTTGCCACGCTGGTTTTTTGTCACTGCGACATGGCCGCATGAATCACGCGGTCGCGTTGCTTAGCGTCAGGGAAACTATAGCATATTATATATCAAATCGAAGCCCCGGACATTATCTTTCCAACGCAACTGGAACCGCGTCGTTTGGACCTCTGTAGCTAAAGTTAGAACCGTTTGAGTGCGAAGAGGTCAGGCTGGACAGCTTAGCAATTTCTCCAACTTCTTGTATTCCTTCCACTTTTGCATGCTTTCTTCTCATCCTCCAAGCCATTCCTGCCTTATAATATCTAAAAACACTTAACACACATATCAAGGCATCTAATGGTAATAAGAGAGGATTAATAATAAGCAAATATAAGATCAAAGAAGCATGTTTTCAATCAAAACACATAATTAGGAAGGAAATATAAAACCATGCAAATAGTATGAATAAGTGGGTAAAGAGTAGATAAAAACTACTCAATTGAGTACAAGATAAACCATAAAATAGTGGTTTATCAGGGGTCCTCATCTTCAAACACCACCCCAGCTTTCTTGCACAGTCGGTAAATAGTGCTGGGGTAACCTAACGTTCCTCTTGAGTCGCTTTTCTCTGCCATTTTTCTAATGCCTTCTGCTATGAGTTCATGAACCTTGATTTCTCCTCCTTTGAGTATACAGTGTACCAGTGTAGATCTCTTGAGATTCACCTCCGAGTTGTTCGCTGCTGGGAGGATGGACCTCCTTACAATTTCGAACTACCCCTTTGCTTCCGGAGTGTGATCTGCTCTCTTGATGAACCTTGGTCTCCTATCTGCATATCTTTCCCAGTCAGCCCCTGGTACACAAATGTCTTGCACAATCTGGTCATGATCAGGGTTGTTGTCCATAGGTTCCTTTCCCTTCCTTCTTTTAGAGCTCGAAGATGCCATGAATGAGGGTTAATGTGTGAAGTTGGCAAATGTGTGGAGACTTTTGGTTGTTTAGGGTTGAGTGCAATGAAGGGAGTGAAGGGTAATCCGAAATGGAGAGGTGTGCAGAGTGGGGTATGGAACAAGGATCACTTATATAGAGAGGTTGTGAGTGAATGGAGGGTGTGGATTGATGGAGTGGTTGTTTGATGGACGGTTGGGGTTGTGCATGGAGAAAGGACAAGGATCGTCACTTTATGATGGAGATTGCTCGGTCTTCAATGGTCCCATCCTTTTCAATGTTGCATGGCAACATTTTTCAATGCCTTCCCTTTTTAGAACAAGTGTGTAGTTTCTCCTCATGAAGTGGCCGAACCCTTCTCACTTAGTTGTCCAATCAATCTCCTTCAATTTTCCTCTCCTTTTTCCTATAAAATAAGAAAAATTAATGTCCTAAAAATTATTTAAACTTTACGGCTAAACTAATAAAAGAGGAAAAGATTTTGTTTATTCATGAACTCCAACTAACTAACTAACTGTGTATCCTTATATGCACATTGGTGGCACCATGGGGTGACACCAAACTTAATTTGGAGCACTGTGATGAAAAGTTATGTTCAAAGCTCCAAGACTAGCATGCTCTCAGTTGCATTCATGCTTTCTTGGCACGCTTTGAACACCAAACTTGTTCTTCACTATATACTGCAATATAAGGATTTCACCAAGTGTTTGTCAAGTTTCGGTTGGAATTCATGAATATTGACTTATTCACTAGTAAAAGCTAATAAAACATGGGTTGCCTCCCATGAAGCGCTTCTTTAGCGTCACTAGCTTGACGTTTCTCCTTCATCAGGGAGGTTGATAATGCTTCAAGTTCTCCCCTCTTGCCTTGGACTTATATCCATTGGTTGTATCAATGATCTCTACATGTTCCAAGGAGAGAACTCTGTTGATAGTGAAGACCTTAGGTAACTGAGATGGTATAGTGGGGAGATCAGGGGGAATATCTGGGAAGTAAGCTGAGATCACTTTATTCCCTGGAGAGAAGTCTTCCGTAGGGATCTTCTTGTTCCTCCACCCCCTTGGTACCTTCTTCTTTGTCCCTTTTGATATTGCCTTGCTCTTGGTGACTTCTTCTTCTAAGGAAATTTTGTTGTTGTCTTCACATGTCTTTGGTAGTTTAGGTTCCTCCAGCTTTTCCTTGAGCTGTGACAACTGGTTATTTCCTTGTTTATCAACCAAGGACTTTCCCAGATGGGCTGGTTGTGCTTCAGTGCTTGTTTCCTCTGTCAGCATCTCATTATGATCATTGCTTGGTTCTTTATTTTCTTGATCTGCTTCTTGCAAGAGTTTGAAGACATTAAAGCTGAGTCGTTCATCATGGATCCTCAATATTAGCTCCCCTCACTCCACATCTATGAGTGCTCTGGCTGTAGCTAGGAATGGTCTTCCTAATATGATTGGGTGTGTGTGACTCTCTTCCATGTCCAAGATGACAAAGTCTGTGGGAAGAAAGTATTTTCAACCTTTAACAACACATTTTCCACCACCCCTATTGCTTGTTTTTGAGTTTTGTCAGCCAGCCTGATGACTACATCTGTGGGCAATATCTCATTGATCTGCAGCCTCTTCACCAGTGATAAGGGCATTAAGTTGATGCTTGCTCCCAAATCACAGAGTGCTCTATCAAACATTGTTTCCCCTATGGCACAGGGGACATGAAAACTCCTTGGATCTTTTCTTTTCGTAGGCAACTGTGGTTGAATGAGGGCACTGCACTCCTTGTTCATCACTATAGTTTGGCCTCCCTTGAGTGAGCTTTTCCTAGGAAGCAGCTCCTTCATATACTTGATGTATGCAGGCATTTGTTGGATAGTTTTGATGAACGGTATGTTCACATGCAAAGATGCAAACAAGTCAAGAAATCTTGAGTATATTCTCTTCTCCACAGCTTAGTCGTTCTCTGCTACTGTTTTAATGACATCTATAGCCTCCTCAATGGTTTTCTTCTTGTTCAAAGATCCTCTGGATGAATGGTCTACTGCCTTCTTTGACTCATAGGAGAGGCCTTCATAGAAAATGTGCAGCTGCACCCATTCATTGAACATATCTGGTGGGCACCTCCTTGTTAAGTCTTTAAACCTCTCTCATGCTTCATATAAAGTCTCACCATCTTGTTGTCTGAAAGTTTGGACCTCAGCTCTCAGCCTATTGATTCGTTGAGGGGGGTAAAATCTTGCTAAGAATTTGTTCACCACATCTTCCCAAGTTGTCAAGCTCTCCTTCGGGAAAGACTCCAGCCACTTGGCTGCCTTATCCTTGAGTGAGAATGGAAATAAGAGCAGTCTATAGGCGTCAGGATGAACACCATTAGACTTCACTGTGTCACATATTCTCAGGAAAGTGGTTAGATGTTGATTGGGGTCTTCTTGGACACTTCCTCCGAACGAACAGTTGTTCTGAACAAGGGTGATGAGCTGTGGTTTTAGTTCAAAATTATTGGCATGGATGGTTGGCTTTTGAATGCTACTTCCACAGTTTCCTGAGTTTAGATTGATGTAAGAGCCTAAAACTCTTCTATCCTCCCCAGCATGATTTGCTCGACCTCTTCCGCCATGGTTGTGATACTCTTCTTCATGATGGTTTTCCATGTTTTCTTCCATGTTTGGTTCAAAGTATTCCTCAAAGTGTTCCTCCTCTTCTTCAGCACCAACTACACGTTTTTCTCTTGCCTCCCTCCTTAGTCTAAGGAAGGTTCTCTCAGGTTCAGAATCAAAGGAAGTTGAAGCCCCGCTTCTTCTCCCTGTCATACAACCAACAAGTGCAAGCAAAGAGAATAGGTGCAGAAAGTATATCTGTCAGAATTACTGTTAGTGTGAGTGATGCAATATATCAAACAGTTAGTGGGTTAGTGAAATGAATGGTAAATAACAAAGAAAAAGTAGGGGGAAGGGAAGAAATTAACTAAAACAGAAAGTAAATGACTCAAACAGAAAATTAAATCAAACAAAACAAAAATGCTCAATCTAGTTATCCTCCAATCTAATCATTGTTGATGCACAATCAATCCCCGGCAACGGCGCCATAAACTTGATGCACGGAAAACTTGTCTCATAACAAATTTCCTTCGGCAAGTGTACCGAATTTGTCGTCAAATAAAAACTCACAATAGAGTGAGGTCGAATCCCACAAGGATTGATTGATCAAGCAACTTTAATTAGAGGAATGTTCTAGTTGAGCGAATCAGAATTTGAGTTGAGAATTGCAGAAAATTAAATGGCGGAAAAGTAAATAACAGAAAGGTAAATGCTAGAAATAAGAGCTGAAAGTAAATGACTGAAAGTAAAGTGCAGAATTGTAAATGGGAATGGGGGAATTGCTCATGAAAGTAAATGATAGAAAATAAAGAGAATGGGTAAGATCAGAAATGGGGAGTTCATTGGGCTTAGGAGATGTTGCATTCTCTGGATCAATTTCATTTTCATCTCTTCCTCAATCAATGCACTCATTGATCTCCTTGGCAATCTTAAGTGATTGAATTACAATTTCTTGTAATCCAATCTCTCAAATCTTGATCAATAGCCAATTCCTTGGTCAATTGCTCATGAGAAGAGATGAAGTATGGTCACTGATTATACCACATGCATTTCCCAAATCAAGTGTTGAGAGGATTATAGTCACATATCCATCCAAACCCAATTTGGTCCAGCATGAGAAAGCATTTCTAGCATGATCTCTTCATTCCTCTTTCAAGGTTCAGA
>NC_029789.2:95657708-95689298 GCF_000816755.2 Arachis ipaensis | reverse complement strand
ACGTTCAGTGAAAATGTGGGTTCGAGAACGTTAGTGACAATCACCTTTTTCACTAACGTTCCTCACCAAAGTTAAGAGCCATGTTAAACTCAACGTTAGTGGCACAAACATTGCCACTAACGTTTCCACTATGTCCTTCGCACACGTTATTGGGACTCAAATTTCCCAATAACGTTTAGGATACTCCCCCTTCCCTACGTTAGAGTTCACGTTAACTTAGTTAACGTGGCTCTTTTAACGTAGGCTTGCCAACCTTCGAGAACGTTAGTGACAATCACCTTTTTCACTAACGTTCCTCACCAAAGTTAAGAGCCATGTTAAACTCAACGTTAGTGGCACAAACATTGCCACTAACGTTTCCACTATGTCCTTCGCACACGTTATTGGGACTCAAATTTCCCAATAACGTTTAGGATACTCCCCCTTCCCTACGTTAGAGTTCACGTTAACTTAGTTAACGTGACTCTTAACGTGGGCAATGATGGCTTCGCGAGCGTTATTGGCAATCACTTTTCTCATTAACTTTGCAAGTTACTCCCATTCCACGTTAGTGTTAACGTTAGTGTAACTAACGTAGCCACTAATGTGGTTCTTCTTTGGTTCCTTTGTCCTGAAATCAAGCAATAAAGTGCATCAAAGTTCTAGTCCAAGGCATGGGAAATGCAACATCCAATCTGTCATTAAACTCATGCAAAATCCTCATGAAATCATGTAAATTGCACAATGCATGCTTGAATCAAGATGTAAGTGAATATCTACCCAAAACCAGCTTATTTCCTAAGGAAATGCATGAAACTACCCTAAAAACAGTAAAGAAAAGGTCAGTGAAACTGGCCAAAATGCCCTGGCATCAAAGGGATATTGCAGAAGACAGATCTAGCAGGCAGAATTTTACAATGGGCAGTCGAGTTATCCGAGTTTGACCTCCAATATGAAGCTCGGACAGCCATCAAATCACAGCACTTGGCCGACTTCATTGCAGAATTCACAGATACCCTGGAAACCCCACAGAATGGAATCTCTACATGGACGGTTCCTCGAATAAGATTGGAAGCGGCGCAGGTGTGATAATAGAAAGCAACCAAGGAACCCAAGTTGAGCTTTCCCTCAAATTTGGGTTCCCGGCCTCAAACAACCAGGCCGAATATGAAGCGTTATTAGCTGGTTTGAAGCTGGCTAAGGAGGTTGGAGCTCAAAAACTCAACATCTTCAGCGATTCACAAGTAGTCACCTCACAAATAACAGGGAGCTACCAAGCCAAAGATCCCACCATAAAAAGTATTTGGATAAAACCAAGGAACATCTCAAACAACTCGGGGAATATAAGATCTACCACATGCCCCGCGAACAAAATGCCAGAGCTGACGCACTCTCAAAACTAGCCAGCACTAAACTAGTGGGCAACAATAGAAGCCTCATCCAGGAAATATTACAGAACCCGTCAATCTCGGAAGAGAAAAAAGTTCTAGCCATAACAAGTCAGGATCAAGGATGGATGACCCCCATAATTAATTACCTCAAAACAGAAACACTCCCCACAGATGAAAAGGAGGCAAAGAGGTTAAAACGGGAGGCTCAGTACTACACTATCATAAACAACACCCTATATAAAAGAGGGATTTCAATACCACTATTAAAATGTGTGCCGACCTCCAACACAAGGGAAGTTTTAGAGGAAGTACACAGTGGCATTTGTGGTAATCATCTCGGAGCACAAGCTCTCACCAAAAAAGTACTCCAGGCGGGATTTTATTGGCCAACTCTACAAAAGGAAGCTGTAGAGTTTGTAAAGACATGCCCACCATGCCAGAAACATGCCAACTTTCACATCGCCCCTCCAGAAGAGCTCATCAGCGTAACCTCACCTTGGCCATTTACAAAATGGGGACTCGATCTTCTCGGACCCTTCCCCCAGGGATCGGGACAAGTTAAATTCCTCATAGTAGGGTAGACTATTTCACAAAGTGGATCGAGGCAGAGCCCCTAGCCAATGCCACTGCTCAAAGAAGCCGGAAATTCCTATATAGGAACATTGTCACAAGGTTCGGGGTTCCATACTCCATCACTACAGACAATGGCACTCAATTCACAGATGCAGGCTTCAGAAAATTAGTAGCCGACTTGAACATAAAATACCAGTTCACTTCCGTCGAACATCCCCAAGCCAATGGACAGGCCGAAGCTGCCAACAAAGTCATATTGGCTGGGTTAAAACGGAGATTACAAGACGCAAAGGGAGCTTGGGCTGAGGAGCTTCCACAAGTCCTATGGGCATATCGAACGACGCCACATTCCACCACAAAGGAATCACCCTTCAGATTAGCATATGGAATGGAAGCAATGATCCCGGTAGAGATCGAGGAACGGTCGCCTAGAGTGGTTCATTACAATGAGGAAGCCAACTCCCAACTTCAAAGGGAAGAGCTCGACCTACTTCCTGAAATCCAAGAAAGAGCTCGGATCAGGGAAGAAGCACTAAAACGTCGAATGGCTTCCAGATATAATCAAAAGGTAGTGCCAAGAGGTTTCGCTGAGAATGATCTCATCCTAATCCGAAATGATATTGGAACAACTCAACCCGGAGAAGGAAAGCTGGCAGCAAACTGGAAAGGACCCTACCGAGTCATAGAAGTACTTGGGAAGGGCTACTACAGACTGTCCGAACTCGATGGACGAGAGCTTCCCAGATCATGGCACGCCTGCAACCTAAGAAGGTACTATAGCTAGAGAAGGTAAAAGATCTCATCATAG
Organism: Arachis ipaensis; assembly: GCF_000816755.2. Classification (NCBI taxonomy): domain Eukaryota; kingdom Viridiplantae; phylum Streptophyta; class Magnoliopsida; order Fabales; family Fabaceae; genus Arachis; species Arachis ipaensis. Next base: position 95,686,547 of record NC_029789.2, on the reverse strand, counting down.
GATGCACTCTTTTTCCTGAAAAGGTTTTTTAATGGGGCACCAAGTTGAGATTCAGAAATTATCTGACTTAAAGGGATGAAAACTCCCGTATGTATATATTTGCACTTTCTTTTGAATAAAATATATTTTAGATATTCTACAAATTCTCAAGACGCATTAGTCTAAAGCATTCATTGTCCGATTATAAAGCAACAGATCGGCAGAAAGTGAAAAACAGATTCACAGCACGATCATGATAAAGACCAATAGAGATGAAAGCGCGATTCATCTAAAGGTCGACCAAATAAAGATAGAAACTACCTTCTACAAATCGGCAAAGATGAAAGCAGAATAATGCAAGAAGTTATCGAAAGTGATCCAGAAAAAGAACCTGATGAGGTCTTATGGATTGCTAAATAATAACTTAAAGACTGGCCGACGTTAAGAAGTCGGACCAAGTCAACCCAAGTTATAAGTAAACCCTGGAAAGAGGTCTGGCCAACCCTATTAAAGAGGATTACTTTAACTTAGAAGGGCCTGACATGACAAAGTCAGCCCAAAACATAAAGTTATAGAAGTAATCCCTGAAAGAGATCTGAACAAGGTCCAAGAAAGAGGATTACAAAAATAACTTAGAAGGGCCCGACATGATAAAGTCGGCCCAAAACATAAAGTTATAGAAGTAATCCCTGAAAGAGACCTGAACAAGGTCCAAGAAAGAGGATTACAAAAATAACTTAGAAGGGCCCGACATGACAAAGTCGTCCCAAAACATAAAGTTATAGAAGTAATCCCTGAAAGAGACCTGAACAAGGTCCAAGAAAGAGGATTACAAAAATAACTTAGAAGGGCCCGACATGATAAAGTCGGCCCAAAATATAAAGTTATAAAAGTAATCCCTGAAAGAGACCTGACAAGGGTCCAAGAAAGAGGATTACAAAATAACTTAGAAGAGATCGACATGACGAAGTCGGTCTCCTACAAAAAACAAGTTATAAAAGTAATCCCTGAAAGAGACCTGACAAGGGTCCAAGAAAGAGGATTACAAAAATAACTTGGAAAAGACGACGCAAAGAAGTCGGTCTCCCACAAACAAGTTATAAAGTAGTCCCTGAAAGAGACCTGACAAAGGTCCAAAAAAGAGGACTATAAAAATAACTAGAAAGAGGACCAACGTAAAGAAATCGGTTAGGGATTGCTTGAAATAAATACAAGAGCGAGAAAACCGAAATGCAAGTTGGATCCACACATCCACAACCTCAAAGGATCCAAGCTACAAGCAATAAGTACAAAGCAATCCAAAGAGGTCAAGCAGCAAGGCTCCAGCATTCTCAAAACCCATAAAGGTGCCAAGACAAGTGCAAACAAGCATGATATAAAATACAATATTATAACAAGCCTCAGGGTCAGGCCCAAAAGCTTGAAAGCTACTTGTTGTTTTTTCAAAATAAAAAGTTGCTAAACAAGCAACTTGAAGGAGAATCAACAGTCAGCAAAACATTCAAACTACAAAATAAAGAGTTTAAAAGCCCACAAGTCGGGCTATCTACACAAATATCCAGGAAAATTCAGCTAAAATTAGAAGACTTCTCGGTAGCATCAGTCTGGGGTGAAGGAGGGCGAGCCTGGAGAGGAACTGCATCCACCGTACCGTCGTCCCTATTCAGAATTTGAGAATCAGGATCTAATTCTGGATGAGCAATCCCAGCAGGAGGAACTATAGAGGTCAACACTTTAGCAGCAGGCGCAGAGGGAGGTTCGACATCATCATCATCTTGGTCGTCGGGGACAATCTTACCATCCATCACAATGTTGTCCAAGCTAAAGAGAGTAAGATCAACCTCAGGAGCAAGAACTTGAACCTGCTCCTTCAAATTATCATAAGCAGCATTTACGCTGCCGACAAGGTGACCTTGGAGCTCGGAATAGTCAACTCGGGCAGACTCCAACTCCTCCCTCAGATGTATTACCTCCAATAAGATGTGACATAACTATCTTTATGCCTCAATGTAGTGTCCTCGGCCAATCTCATAGAAGCCGCCAGGGTAAGAGAGCTAGCCTTTTCGTTCTCCAGATCCTTCTCCAGTTTGGCTACTTTCACCTCAAGCTCCTCCTTCAAGCCCTTCATCTGATCAAACTCTTGTTTGGCCTCCTCCATGAAGGCTTTGGTGGTATGGAGAGGAAGATTTTGAGCAGTCCGATACAGGGCAGCCCCCATATGGGCCATCTTGATGCTGCTCCGAGTTATAAAATCTAAATGGCAAAGGAGCAAAACATCATCCATGGGGAGGGCACCATAAGGACCAATCTGTTGGTCAACAAACTCCACCGCATCAAAGTCAGGAGCGTCAAGGTTGAAAGGCTCAATTGTTTTTTGCTTTTTGTTGGGAGGAGCACCAGAAGTAGCGGCAGAAGTCTGTGGAGGGTCAGCCAGACGAACTCGAGGAGTGGGGATCACCTTCCTCGGCCCAGGAAAACTCGGCACGGGCGGCTTCACCGGAACTTGAGAAGATCCCTTTCCCGCCACCTTGGCCGAGATATTTTGAGCAGCAGCAGCCTTCTTCGCCTTTTTGAAGGCCTTCATGGAATCATTATTTTTTGACATCTCTGAAAATACAGAATCGACCACAGTAATGGGTTACAATCACAAAAAAGAAGAAGCAAAACTAAAAAGCAAGTATAGAAACAAGTCAGACAGTACCCAAAGCAGTTCGAACCAAAGATGGATCGCTCAAAGATCTTTTTGTATCAAGATGGGGTGGATCCCCCCATAAATCTTCAAGAACAATTACAAAAGCCCGCTCAACCTCGTTAAGCATCTCCCATGTATAGCGAGACACTCTCACATTTTTCTGCCACTCTAGAGGGAAAGCAGGCTCGTCATTCTCGTCAAGAAAAAAGGGGCGGACCCCCTCAACAGCACGGACTCTAAAGAATTTCTTAAAGTCCTTAAAAGACTCATCATACATGGCAAAAATTTTATGACCCTGGGCAGACCTGAAAGAAACCCAGGACGCTTTCTTTTTGGAAGAACCTCCAGGCTTGGCAGAAACAAAAAGATAAAGGAAAAGAGTTTGAGAAGGTGTTACGCCTAACTCTTGGCAAAGCAGCTGAAAAATCTTGATAAAACCCCAGGAATTCGGATGAAGCTGGGATGGGGCAATGTTACACAACCACAACAAGTCGGTCTCAAAAGCAGTAAAAGGAAAAGTAATGTCCAACTGGCTAAAGAAATATTCATAGGCATAAAAGAAGGGACGCTCCCCCTCAACTGAAGTAGGAAAATAAACCCTCTCGTCAGAGTCGGGCGCTACAAGCTCATAATCCCTCTCCCGGGCACTGCTGCCACAAATCCTATGACGTTTTCTCAGTTCTACACAAAAATCAGCGTCCACCACAGAGACACACATTAAAACAAGGGAGTCCAGCCAATCAGACATCCCCTCGGGAACTTTAGAAGACATCTCTACAATGTTATTGCGAGAAGACATGAGGCCAACTAATCCTACAATAAGAAAAGAAGATTGGATTACTAAAAAACATCTCGGACGAGGGGCAAAACAACTCGACTAAAGAGCAAACAGAAAAGGAAAACCCCAAGACTCAAACCAAAGTCCTGGGGCATCCTTCGGAGGTAGTAACAAAGTAAGGTTTCAGGAAAAATCTACAGCTTACGTCCCGACATCTCTCAAACAAGAGAAGAAAATTCCAGATAATGAACATTTTCATAGGAGAAAGACAAAACACAAAAATGTCATCAAAGCCACTATCTTTTTACAGTCTATCAGCAAAAAGCATCGCCAACATCAAACACGTCAAGCGGAAATCGTCAAAGGCACAACCTTCTTTCAGAATCAAACAAAACCATCATCAAAAGCACAAACTGAAATGGTGTTAACATGCAAAAGCCCTAAAAGCATCAAGCAACAGGAAAGGGGAAAAGGTTCATACAAAAAGGCGAAGAAACTCCCAGAACACACATTACAACAGCAATCAGGCACAGCAAAAGCAGAAAGATCCAAACTTTCTCCAAACAAAATCAAAACTTTCTCAAAATCAGACATGAAAAAGTGACACGGAAAAGAGAAAGGAAGAAAAACCAACCTGAGCGAAGAAGCCTCGAAGGAGATTGAAGACGGAGAGACGGAATCACCCAGAAAAACTGCCAAATGATGCCGCAACTCAAGAAATACAAAAGGCGAAAACAGAAAAGTGAGAGAGTAAAAGAGAAGTTACAAAGAGAAATGAAGAAGAAAAACCGTTTCTGTGAGCAAATTTCAAAATAAAAGCCAAGGGAATGGGGCAATTAAAACCAATTAATGAAGGTATTAAACCCTCGCACGTTCCCAAGAACAGAACGCTACTATAAAAGCGCGCGCTTTCAGAGGGAAACATTCCACATTCAAAAATTCTACAAAAAGAAAGAAGTCTACAAATGCTCGAGTTTGCCTTCACCAGAGAAGGATCAAAGTCTAAGACTCGACCTCAGAAAGAAAGACCGAGCTCGAGCAGGGGCACTGTTCACACCCTGGGTCGAGCTATCCGACCCAAGATGTTCAGTGACAAAGTGACCGACCTCTTCAGGTCAGGCTATCCGACCTCTTCAGGTCAGGCTATCCGACCTCTTCTCAAAGAGGTCAGCCAAATCGACAGGAAAGCCCAATAAAGGGCCCAAATAGAGGAACACGACCCAAATCCAAAGGCAATCCAAGCCTATAGAGATAAAGGCGGTTCCCTTGAAAATAAGCTGACTTCACCCAAAATAAGATAAGATAAGATAAGATAACTAACTTATCTTATCAGAAAGGTCAGCCCACACTACTATAAATACACTGGAGCACCCAAGTATAACTCATACTCTGATTCTACTAAAAACCTGCTTAATACCCATGCTAACTTAAGCATCGGAGTCTCTTGCAGGTACCCCCCACCCTCCGGTGATGAAGGATCAGCAGTGCAGTCAGTCTCACAAATCGGACGCGACTGCTCCGGCCGCCATCCACCAGTCGGATACGTCATCTCCGACCAGTACAGAAGATCTCGTTCGAGATCGACCTACAGTTTCAGGTAACCCTCGGAACAACAACCGAGTGCGAGCAAGCCTTCCAAGATTTCAAAAGATTCCTGGGACAACCACCTATCCTAACTCGACCACGGACAGGAGAACCACTCATACTGTACCTCGCGGTAGAAAGTCGGGCAGTAGCCTCAGCACTAGTTCGAGAAGATGACAGTGGGCAACAACCCATTTACTTCATCAGTAAAGCATTACAAGGATCCGAGCTGAACTATCAAAAAATAGAAAAATTTGCCTACGCTCTCATACTAACATCTCGACGACTTCGTCCATACTTCCAAGCTCACACCATTAGGATTCGGACCAACCAGCCCATAAAGGGGATTTTGCAAAAAATGGACTTAGCGGGTAGAATCTTGCAATGGGCCGTCGAATTGTCCGAATTTGACCTTCAATACGAAACTCGGACAGCCATTAAATGACAATACCTAGCCGACTTCATTGCAGAATTTACAGACACCCTGGAAACCCCCACAGAATGGAATCTCTATGTGGACGGTTCCTCAAACAAAAATGGAAGCAGAGCGGGTGTGATAATTGAAAGAAACTAAGGGACTCAAATTGAACTCTCCCTCAAATTCGGGTTCCCTGCCTCAAACAATCAAGCAGAATATGAGGCACTACTAGCTGGTTTGAAGCTGGCTAGGGAGGTTGGAGCTCAAAAGCTTACCATCTTCGGTGACTCACAAGTAGTCACTTCACAAATAGCAGGGAGCTACCAAGCCAAAGACCCCATGATGAGCGGATAATTTATACGCTTTTTGGCACTATTTTTAGTATGTTTTTAGTAGAATCTAGTTACTTTTAGGGATGTTTTCATTAGTTTTTATGTTAAATTCACATTTTTGGTCTTTACTATAAGTTTGTGTATTTTTCTGTGTTTTCAGGTATTTTCTGGCTGAAATTGAGGGACTTGAGCAAAAATCAGATTCAGAGGTTGAAGAAGGACTGCTGATGCTGTTGGATTCTGACCTCCCTGCACTCAAAGTAGCTTTTATGGATCTACAGAACTCAAAATGGCGTGCTTCCAATTGTGTTGGAAAGTAGACATCCAGATCTTTCCAGCAATGTATAATAGTCCATACTTTGGCCGATTTTAGATGACGTAAAAGGGCGTTGAACGCCAGTTCTACGCAGCTGTCTGGAGTTAAACGCCAGAAACAAGTCACAAACCAGAGTTGAACGCCAGAAATACGTTACAACTAGGCGTTCAACTCCAGAAAGAGTCTCTGCACGTGTAACATTCAAGCTCAGCCCAAGCACACACCAAGTGGGCCCCGGAAGTGGATTTATGCATCAATTACTTACTTCTGTCAACCCTAGTAACTAGTTTAGTATAAATAGGACTTTTTACTATTGTATTAGACATCCTGGATTGTATTTTTGATCCTGTGATCTCGTTTTGTGGGCTGGCCATTCGGCCATGCCTGGATCTTTCACTTATGTATTTTCAAAAGGTAGAGTTTCTGCACTCCATAGATTAAGGTGTGGATCCCTGCTGTTCCTCAAAGATTAATGCAAAGTACTACTGTTTTTCTATTCAATTCAACTTGTTCCGCTTCTAAGATATTCATTCGCACTTCAATCTGAATGTGATGAACATGACAATCATCATCATTCCCTATGAACGCGTGCCTGACAACCACTTCCGTTCTACCTTAGATTGAATGAGTATCTCTTAGATCTCTTAATCAGAATCTTCGTGGTGTAAGCTAGATTGATGGCGGCATTCATGAGAATCCAGAAAGTCTAAACTTTGTCTGTGGTATTCTGTGTAGGATTCAGGGATTGAATGACTGTGACGAGATTCAAACTCGCGAGTGCTGGGCGTAGTGACAGACGCAAAAGGAGGGTGAATCCTATTCCAGTATGATCGAGAACCTCAGATGATTAGCCGTGCTGTGACAGAGCATTTGGACCATTTTCACAAGAGGATGGGATGTAGCCATTGACAACGGTGATGCCCTTACATAAAGCCATCCATGGAAAGGAGTAAGACTGATTGGATGAAGACAGCAGGAAAGCAGAGGTTCAGAGGAACGAAAGTATCTCTATACACTTATCTGAAATTCTCACCAATGATATACATAAGTATTTCAATCCTTATTTACTATCTATTTATTATTTATGTTCGAAAACTCCATAACTATTTTATATCCGCCTGACTGAGATTTACAAGGTGACCATAGCTTGCTTCATACCAACAATCTCCGTGGGATCGACCCTTACTCACGTAAGGTTTATTACTTGGACGACCCAGTGCACTTGCTGGTTAGTTGTATCGAAGTTGTGAATGAAAAACGATTTATTAAGACATGCGTACAGAGTTTCTGGCGCCGTTGCCTGAGATCACAATTTCGTGCACCAAGTTTTTGGCGCCGTTGCCGGGGATTGTTCGAGTTTGGACAACTGACGGTTCATCTTGTTGCTCAGATTAGGTAATTTTCTTTTTGTTTTATTTTCAAAAATTTTTTAAAAAAATCTTTCAAAAATTTCTCCTTTGTTTTCGAAAAAATTCTAAAATAAAAATGTTTTCAAAAATATATTTTTCTTCAGAATTTTTAAGAATGAATTCTAGTGTTTCATGAAGCATGTTGAAGCCTGGCTGGCTGTAAAGCCATGTCTAATTCTTCTGGATAGGGAATGTCAGGCGTGTCATGTCTGAGTTACATACTCAAGCTTGGCTGGCTATTAAGCCATGCCTGACCCTTTGATTGGAGCTTTAGACTAAAGAGCATAAGATTCCTGGAATTCATATTAAAAATTTTTGAATCCTTATTTTTCTTTTTCAAAATGATTTTCGAAAAAATTTAAAGAAAATACAAAAAAATCATAAAATCTAAAAAATCAAAAAAATATTTTGTATTTCTTGTTTGAGTCTTTAGTCAGATTTAAAGTTTGGTGTCAATTGCATGTTCATCTTGCATTTTTCGAAAAATTCATGCATTCATGGTGTTCTTCATGATCTTCAAGTTGTTCTTGGTAAGTCTTCTTGTTTGATCTTGATGTTTTCTTGTTTTGCATCTTTTCTTGTTTTTCATGTGCATTTTTGCATTCATAGTGTCTAAACATGAAAGATTTCTAAGTTTGGTATCTTGCATGTTTTCTTTGCATAAAAAATTTTTTCAAAAATAAGTTCTTGGTGTTCATCTTGATCTTCAAAGTGTTCTTGGTGTTCATCTTGACATTCATAGCATTCTTGCATGCATTCATTGTTTTGATCCAAAATTTTCATGCATTGAGTCTTTTTCATGTTTTTCTCTCTCATCATTAAAAATTCAAAAATAAAAAAAATATATTTCCCTTTTTCCTCTCTTAAAATTCGAAAATTTGAGTTGACTTTTTCAAAAATTTTTAAAATCTAGTTGTTTTCTATGAGTCAAATCAAATTTTCAAATTTTATCTTTTTCAAAATCTTTTTCAAAAATAAAATCTTTTTCATTTTTCTTATTTATTTTCGAAAATTATAAAAATATTTTGCAAAAATCTTTTTCTTACTTTTATCTCACAATTTTCGAAAATAACATCATCAATTAATGTTTTGATTCAAAAATTTCAAGTTTGTTACTTGCTTGTTAAGAAAGATTCAAACTTTGAGTTCTAGAATCATATCTTGTGATTTCTTGTGAATCAAGTCATTAATTGTGATTTTAAAAATCAAATCTTTTTCAAAACTAATTTCAATCATATCTTTTCAAAAATATCTCTTTATCTTACCTTTTTCAAAACTTGATTTTAAAATATCTTTCCTAACTTCTTATCTTCTTATCTTTTCAAAATTGATTTTCAAATTTGTTTCAACTAACTAACTAACTTTTTGTTTGTTTCTTATCCTTTTCAAAACTACCTAACTAACTCTCTCTCTCTCTCTCTAATTTTCGAAAATATCTTCCCTCTTTTTCAAAATTTCTTTTTAATTAACTAATTATTTTAATTTTTGATTTTAAAATTTCGAAAAATTACTAACCTTTTTCAAAAACTATTTTCGAAAACCAATAACTCTTTTTTAAAAATTATTTTCGAAAATTCACTTCCCCCTTTCATCTTCTTCTATTTTGTTTATTTATTTACTAACATCTCTTCCTCACTCACCAAAAATCCGAACCCCCTCTCTCTCTCTCTGAGTTCAGATTTTCTCTTCTTCTTTTCTTCTATTCACACAGGGACCTCTATACTGTGATAAAAAGGATCCCTACTATTATTATTATTATTTTTTCTGTCCCTCTTTTTCATATGAGCAGGAGCAAAGACAAGAATATTCTTGTTGAAGCAAATCCAGAACCTGAAAGGACTCTGAAAAGGAAACTAAGAGAAGCTAAAATACAATAGTCCAGAGACAACCTTTCAGAAATTTTCGAACAAGAAGAGGAGATGGCAGCTGAAAATAATAATAATGCAAGGAGAATGCTTGGTGACTTTACTGCACCTAATTCCAATTTACATGGAAGAAGCATCTCTATTTCTGCCATTGGAGCAAACAATTTTGAGCTGAAACCTCAATTAGTTTCTCTGATGTAGCAGAACTGCAAGTTTCATGGACTTCCATCTGAAGATCCTTTTCAGTTCTTAACTGAATTCTTGCAGATATGTGATACTGTTAAGACTAATGGAGTAGATCCTGAAGTCTACAGGCTCATGCTTTTCCCTTTTGCTATAAGAGACAGAGCTAGAGTATGGTTGGACTCTCAACCTAAGGATAGCCTGAACTCTTGGGATAAGCTGGTCAAGGCTTTCTTAGCCAAGTTCTTTCCTCCTCAAAAGTTGAGTAAGCTTAGAGTAGATGTTCAGACCTTCAGACAGAAAGAAGGTGAATCCATCTATGAAGCTTGGGAGAGATACAAAGGACTGACCAAAAAGTGTCTTTCTAACATGCTTTCAGAATGGACCATCCTGGACATATTCTATGATGGTCTGTCTGAATTAGCTAAAATGTCATTGGATACCTCTATAGGTGGATCCATTCACCTAAAGAAAACGCCTGCAGAAGCTCAAGAACTCATTAACATGGTTGCTAATAACCAGTTCATGTACACTTCTGAGAGAAATCCTGTGAGTAATGGGACGCCTCAGAAGAAGGGAGTTCTTAAAATTGATACTCTGAATGCCATATTGGCTCAGAATAAAATATTGACTCAGCAAGTCAATATGATTTCTCAGAGTCTGAATGGAATGCAAGCTGCATCCAACAGTACTCAAGAGGCAGCTTCTGAAGAAGAAGCTAATGATCCTGAGAACCCTGCAATAGCAGAAGTAAATTACTTGGGTGAACCTTATGGAAACACCTATAACTCATCATGGAGAAATCATCCAAATTTCTCATGGAAGGATCAAAGGCCTCAATAAGGCTTTAATAATGGTGGAAGAAACAGGTTTAACAATAGTAAACCTTTTCCATCATTCACTTAGCAACAGACAGAGAACTCTGAACAAAATACCTCCAATTTAGCAAACTTAGTCTCTGATCTATCTAAGGCCATTGTAAGTTTCATGAATGAAACAAGGTCTTCCATTAGAAATTTGGAAGCACAAGTGGGCCAGCTGAGTAAAAGGATCACTGAAATCCCTCCTAGTGCTCTCCTAAGCAATACAGAAGAAAATCCAAAAGGAGAGTGCAAGGCCATTGACATAACCACCATGGCCGAACCTGTAAGGGAGGTTGAGGACGTGAATCCCAGTGAGGAAGACCTCCTGGGACGTCCAGTGATCAATAAGGAGTTTCTCTCTGAGGAACCAAAGGAATCTGAGACTCATCTAGAGATCATAGAGATTCCATTGAACCTCCTTATGCCATTCATGAGCTCTGATGAGTATTCCTCTTCTGAAGAAAATGAGGATGTTACTGAAGAGCAAGCTGCCAAGTTTCTTGGTGCAATCATGAAGCTGAATGCTAAATTATTTGGTATTGAGACTTGGGAAGATGAACCTCCCTTGTTCACCAATGAACTAAGTGATCTGGATCAACTGACATTGCCTCACAAGAAACAGGATCCTGGAAAGTTCGTAATACCTTGTACCATAGGCAACATGATCTTTGAAAAGGCTCTGTGTGACCTTGGTTCAGGGATAAACCTCATGCCCCTCTCCGTAATAGAGAAACTGGGAATCTATGGGGTGCAAGCTGCTAAAATCTCATTAGAGATGGCAGACAATTCAAGAAAACAGGCTTATGGACAAGTAGAGGACGTGTTAGTAAAGGTTGAAGGCCTTTACATCCCTGCTGATTTCATAGTCCTGGATACTGGGAAGAATGATGATGAATTCATCATCCTTGGAAGACCCTTCCTAGCCACAGCAAGAGCTGTGATTGATGTTAACAGAGGTGAACTAGTCCTTCAATTGAATGAGGACTCCTTTGAGTTTAAAACTCAAGGACATCCTTCTGTAAACATGGAGAGGAAGCATAAAAAGCTTCTCTCAAAACAGAGTCAACCAGAGCCCCCACAGTCAAACTCTAAGTTTGGTGTTGGGAGGCCACAACCAAACTCTAAGTTTGGTGTTGAACTCCCATATCCAAACTCTAAGTTTGGTGTTGGGGAGTCTCAACAATGCTCTGAACATCTGTGAGGCTCCATGAGAGCCCACTGTCAAGCTATTGACATTAATGAAGCGCTTGTTGGGAGGCAACCCAATTTTATTTATCTAATTTTATTTTTCTTGTTCTTTCATGTTTTATTAGGTTCATGATCATGTGGAGTCACAAAATAAATATAAAAATTGAAAATAGAATCAAAAACAATAGAAGAAAAATCACACCCTGGAGGAAGACCTTACTGGTGTTTAAACGCCAGTAAGAAGCATCTGGCTGGCGTTCAACGCCAGAACAGAGCATGGTTCTGGCGCTGAACACCCAAAATGGGCAGCATCTGGGCGTTTGAACGCCAGAATTGCACCCTGGAAAAGAGCTGGCACTGAACGCCCAGAACAAGCGTGGTTCTGGCGTTCAACACCAGAAATGGGCAACAAATGGGCGTTCAACGCCCAGAACAAGCACCAATCTGGCGCTGAACGCCCAGAATTGTGTGCAAGGGCATTTTGCATGCCTAATTTGGGGCAAGGTTGTAAATTCTTGAATACCTCAGGATCTGTGGACCCCACAGGATCACCTCAGGATCTGTGGACCCCACAGGATCCCCACCTACCTCCACTCACTTCTTCTCACCCCTCTTTCACACAATCCCATAAACACTCTTCCCCAAAACTCTTCACCAATCACCTCAATCTCTCTTCCCTATCACCACTTCACCACTCACATTCATCCACTCTTCCCCATAAACCTACCTCATAAACCCCACCTACCTTCAAAATTCAAAATCAATTTCCCACCCAAATCCACCCTATATGGCCGAAACACATCTCTCTCTCCCTCTTCTCCATTTCTTCTTCTTCTTCATCTCTTCTTTCTTCTCTTGCTCAAAGGCGAGCAATATTCTAATTTTGGTGTGGTAAAAGCATAAGCTTTTTGTTTTTCCATTACCATTGATGGCACCTAAGACCGGAGAATCCTCTAGAAAAGGAAAAGGGAAGACAAAAGCTTCCACCTCCGAGTCATGGGAGATGGAAAGATTCATCTCCAAAGCTCATCAAGACCACTTCTATGATGTTGTGGCCAAGAAGAAGGTGATCCCCGAGGTCCCCTTCAAGCTCAAGAAGAATGAGTAACCGGAGATCCGACATGAAATCCAAAGAAGAGGTTGGGATATTTTAACAAAACCCATTCAACAAGTCGGCATCCTAATGGTTCAAGAGTTCTATGCCAATGCATGGATCACTAGGAACCATGATCAAAGTAAGAACCCGGATCCAAAGAATTATTTCACCATGGTTCGGGGGAAATACTTAGATTTTAGTCCAGGAAATGTGAGGTTGGCATTTAACTTGTCTATGATGCAAGGAGATGCACGCCCCTACACTAGAAGGGTCAACTTTAATCAAAGGTTGGACCAAGTCCTCATGGACATATGTGTGGAAGGAGCTCAATGGAAGATTGACTCAAAAGGCAAACCGGTTCAACTGAGAAGACTGGACCTTAAGCCTATAGCTAGAGGATGGTTGGAGTTCATTCAACGCTCAATCATTCCCACTAGCAACCGGTCTGAAGTTACTATAGACCGGGCCATCATGATCCATAACATCATGATTGGAGAAGAGGTGGAGGTTCATGAGATTATACCTCAAGAATTCTACAAGGTGGCTGACAAGTCCTCCACTATGGCAAGGTTAGCCTTTCCTCACGTCATCTGCCATCTATGTTACTTAGTTGGAGCTTTCATAGAAGGAGACATTCCCATTGAAGAAGAGAAGCCCATCTCTAAGAAAAGGATGGAGCAAGCAAGAGAGCCCATTCATGGATCTCAAGAGACGCATGAAGCTCATCACCATGAGATCCCGTAGATGCCTCAAATGCATTTTCCTCCACAAAACTATTGGGAGCAAATCAACACCTTCCTAGGAGAATTAAGTTCCAACATGGGACAATTAAGGGTGGAACATCAAGAGCACTCCATCATCCTTCATGAAATAAGAGAAGATCAAAAAGCAATGAGGGAGGAGCAACAAAGACAAGGAAGAGACATAGAAGAGCTCAAGGACATCATTGGTTCCTCAAGAAGGAAACGCCACCATCACTAAGGTAGACTTATTCCTTGTTCTTACATTCTCTGTTTTTTGTTTTCACTATGTTAAGTGCTTATCCATGTTTGTGTCTTCATTACATGATCATTAGTATTTAGTAACTTTGTCCTAAAGTTATGAATGTCCTATGAATCCATCACCCCCCTTAAATGAAAAATGTTTTAATTCAAAAGAACAAGAAGTACATGAGTTTCGAATTTATCCTTGAACTTAGTTTAATTATATTGATGTGGTGACAATGCTTCTTGTTTTCTGAATGAATGCTTGAACAGTGCATATGTCTTTTGAAGTTGTTGTTTAAGAATGTTAAATATGTTGGTTCTTGAAAGAATGATGACAAGGAGACATGTTATTTGATAATCTGAAAAATCATAAAAATGATTCTTGAAGCAAGAAAAAGCAGCAAAGAACAAAGCTTGCAGAAAAAAAAAATAGCAAAAAAAAAATAGAAAGAAAAAGAAAAAGCAAGCAGAAAAAGGCAAAAGCTCTTAAAACCAAGAGGCAAGAGTAAAAAGCCAGTAGCCCTTAAAACCAAAAGGCAAGGGTAGATAAAAAAGATCCCAAGGCTTTGAGCATCAGTGGATAGGAGGGCCTAAAGGAATAAAATCCTGGCCTAAGCGGCTAAACCAAGCTGTCCCTAACCATGTGCTTGTGGCGTGAAGGTGTCAAGTGAAAACTTGAGACTGAGCGGTTAAAGTCAAGGTCCAAAGCAAAAGAAGAGTGTGCTTAAGAAGCCTGGACACCTCTAATTGGGGACTTTAGCAAAGCTGAGTCACAATGTGAAAAGGTTCACCCAATTATGTGTCTGTGGCATTTATGTATCCGGTGGTAATACTGGAAAACAAAGTGCTTAGGGCCACGGCCAAGACTCATAAAATAGCTGTGTTCAAAAATCATCATACTGAACTAAGAGAATCAATAACACTATCTGAACTCTGAGTTCCTATAGATGCCAATCATTCTGAACTTCAATGGATAAAGTGAGATGCCAAAACTATTAAAGAGGCAAAAAGCTACAAGTCCCGCTCATTTAATTGGAGCTATGTTTCATTGATAGTTTGGAATTTATAGTATATTCTCTTCTTTTTATCCTATTTGATTTTCAGTTGCTTGGGGACAAGCAACAATCTAAGTTTGGTGTTGTGATGAGCGGATAATTTATACGCTTTTTGGCACTGTTTTTAGTATGTTTTTAGTAGAATCTAGTTACTTTTAGGGATGTTTTCATTAGTTTTTATGTTAAATTCACATTTCTGGACTTTACTATGAGTTTTTGTGTTTTTCTGTGATTTCAGGTATTTTCTGGCTGAAATTGAGGGACTTGAGCAAAAATCAGATTCAGAGGTTGAAGAAGGACTGCTGATGCTGTTGGATTCTGACCTCCCTGCACTAAAAGTGGATTTTCTGGAGCTACAGAACTCAAAATGGTACGCTTCCAATTGCGTTGGAAAGTAGACATCCAGGGCTTTCCAGCAATGACGTAAAAGGGCATTGAACGCCAGTTCTATGCAGCTGTCTGGAGTTAAACGCCAGAAACAAGTCACAAACCGGAGTTGAACGCCAGAAATACGTTACAACCTGGCGTTCAACTTCAGAAAGAGCCTCTACACGTCTAACATTCAAGCTCAGCCCAAGCACACACCAAGTGGGCCCTGGAAGTGGATTTATGCATCAATTACTTACTTCTGTAAACCCTAGTAACTAGTTTAGTATAAATAGGACTTTTTACTATTGTATTAGACATCCTGGATTGTATTTTTGATCCTGTGATCTCGTTTTGGGGGCTGGCCATTCGGCCATGCCTGGATCTTTCACTTATGTATTTTCAAACGGTAGAGTTTCTGCACTCCATAGATTAAGGTGTGGAGCTCTGCTGTTCCTCAAAGATTAATGCAAAGTACTACTGTTTTTCTATTCAATTCAACTTGTTCCGCTTCTAAGATATTCATTCGTACTTCATTCTGAATGTGATAAACGTGACAATCATCATCATTCTCTATGAACACGTGCCTGACAACCACTTCCGTTCTACCTTAGATTGAATGAGTATCTCTTAGATCTCTTAATCAGAATCTTCATGGTGTAAGCTAGATTGATGGCGGCATTCATGAGAATCCGGAAAGTCTAAACCTTGTCTGTGGTATTCCGAGTAGGATTCAAGGATGGAATGACTGTGACGAGCTTCAAACTCGCGAGTGCTGGGCGTAGTGACAGACGCAAAAGGAGGGTGAATCCTATTCCAGTATAATCGAGAACCTCAGATGATTAGCCGTGCTGTGACAGAGCATTTGGACCATTTTAACAAGAGGATGGGATGTAGCCATTGACAACGGTGATGCCCTTACATAAAGCCAGCCATGGAAAGGAGTAAGACTGATTGGATGAAGACAGCAGGAAAGCAGAGGTTCAGAGGAACGAAAGCATCTCTATACACTTATCTGAAATTCTCACCAATGATATACATAAGTATTTCTATCCTTATTTTCTATCTATTTATTATTTATGTTCGAAAACTCCATAACTATTTTATATCCGCCTGACTGAGATTTACAAGGTGACCATAGCTTGCTTCATACCAACAATCTCCGTGGGATCGACCCTTACTCACGTAAGGTTTATTACTTGGACGACCCAGTGCACTTGCTGGTTAGTTGTATCGAAGTTGTGAATGAAAAACGATTTATTAAGACGTGCGTACAGAGTTTCTGGCGCCGTTGCCTGAGATCACAATTTCGTGCACCACCCCACCATGAAAAAGTACTTGGACAAAACCAGGGGACAGCTCGGACAACTCGGAGAATATTAGGTCTGTCACATATCCCGAGAACAGAATGCCCGAGCTGACGCACTTTCAAAACTAGCCAGCACCAAACCAGGGGGCAACAATAGAAGCCTCATTCAAGAAATACTTCAGAGTCCGTCTATCTCGGAAGAAAAAAAAGTCCTCGCCATAACAGGTCAGGATCAAGGATGGATGGCTCCCATAATTAACTACCTCAAAGCAGAAACACTCCCTACAGATGAAAAGGGGGCAAAGAGGTTAAAACGAGAGGCATAACATTACACCATCATAAACAATACTCTATACAAGAGAGGGATTTCAATACCATTGTTAAAATGTGTGCCGACTTCCAATACAAAGGAAGTTTTAGAAGAAGTACACAGTGGCATTTGTGGCAATCATCTCAGAGCACAAGCTCTCACCAAAAAAGTACTCCAGGCAGGATTTTATTGGCCAATTCTACAAAAGGAAGCCACAGAGTTTGTAAAGACATGTCTACCATGCCAGAAACATGCCAACGTACACATCGCCCCACCAGAGGAACTCATTAGCGTGACCTCACCATGGCCATTTGCAAAATGAGGACTCGACCTTCTCGGACCCTTCCATCAGGGATCGGGACAAGTCAAATTCCTCATAGTAGGGGTAGACTACTTTACAAAGTGAATCGAGGCAGAACCCCTAGCTAATGCCATTGCTCAAAGAAGTCAAAAATTCCTATATAGAAACATTGTCACAAGGTTCGGGGCCATCACCACAGACAATGGCACACAATTTACAGATACAGGCTTCAGAAAGTTAGTGGCCGACTTAAACATAAAACAACAATTCACTTCCGTAGAACATCCTCAAGCCAATGGACAAGCCGAAGCTGCCAACAAAGTCATATTGGCGGGGATAAAACGGAAGTTACAGGACGCAAAAGGAGCCTGGACTGAGGAGCTCCCACAAGTCCTATGGGCATATCGGACAACGCCACATTACACCACAAAGGAGTCCTTCTTCCGATTAGCGTATGAAACGGAGGTAATGATCCCAGTGGAGATTGAGGAAGGGTCGCCTAGAGTGGTCCATAACAATGAAGAAGCCAACTCCCAACTTCAAAGAGAAGAGCTCGACCTACTTCCTGAAATCCAAGAGAGGGCTCAGATCAGGGAAGAAGCACTAAAACGTTAATGGCTTCCAGATATAATCAAAAGGTAGTGCCACGAGGTTTTGCTGAGAATGATCTCATCCTAATTCGAAATGATATCGGAACAACTCGACCTGGAGAAGGAAAGCTGGCAGCAAACTGGAAAGGACCCTACCGAGTCATAGAAGTACTTGGGAAGGGCTACTATAGACTGTCCGAACTCGAGGGGCGAGAGCTTCCCAGGTCATGGCACGCCTGCAACCTAAGAAGGTACTATAGCTAGGGATGGTAAAGGATCTCAGCATAGGATGTACTCCTTTTCCTGAAAAGGTTTTTTAATGAGGCACCAAGTTGAGATCCACAAATTATCTGACTTAAAAGGATAAAAACTCTGCATGTACATATTTTCATTTTTCTTTTAAATAAAATATATTAGATATTCTACAAGTTTTCAAGACGCATTAATCTGAAATATTCATTGCCTGATTATAAAGCAACAGATCGGCAGAAAGTGAAAAACAAATTCACTGCACGATCACGATAAAGACCAACAGATATGAAAACCAAATTCATCTAAAGGTCGACTAAACAAGGATTGAACCCACCTTCTACAAATCGACAAAGATGAAAACAGAATAATGCAAGAAGTTATCGAAAGTGATCCGGAGAAAGGACTTGACGAGGTCTTGATAAGATGGATTGCTAAATAATAACTTAAATAGTGGCCGACGTTAAGAAGTCGGACCAAGTCGACCAAAGTTATAAGTAAACCCTGGAAAGAGGTCTGGCCAACCCTATAAAAGAGGATTACTATAACTTAGAAGGGCTCGACATGACAAAGTCAGCCCAAAACATAAAAGTTATAAAAGTAATCCCTGAAAGAGACCTGCACAAGGTCCAAAAAAGAGGATTATAAAAATAACTTAGAAGGGCCCGACATGACGAAGTCGGCCCAAAAACACAAAAATTATAAAGGTAATCCTTGAAAGAGACCTGAACAAGGTCCAAGAAAGAGGATTATAAAAATAACTTAGAAGGGCCCGACATGACGAAGTCGGTCCAAAACACAAAAGTTATAAAGGAAATCCCTGAAAGAGACCTGAACAAGGTCCAAGAAAGAGGATTACAAAAATAACTTAGAAGGGCCCGACATGACGAAGTCGGTCCAAAACACAAAAGTTATAAAGGTAATCCCTGAAAAAGACCTGAACAAGGTCCAAGAAAGAGGATTACAAAAATAACTTAGAAGGGCCCGACATGACGAAGTTGGTCCAAAACATAAAAGTTATAGAAGTAATCCCTAAAAGAGACCTGAACACAAAAAAATAACTTAGAAGGGCCCGACATGACGAAGTCGGCCCAAAACAAGAGATCACAAAAGTAATCCCTGAAAGAGACCTAAACAAAGTCCAAAGTGGATCACTAACAACAACTTGGACGAAACCGACACGACGAAATCGGCCTCCCAAAAGACCTTAAGTGTTATACAAGGTAATTCCTAATAAAGACCTGAGCAAAATCCAAACAAAGCGAATTACTGGAAAAAACATCAGGCAAAGGAATCAAGCCAATCCAAAGAGGTCAGACAATGAAAGGTTCCAGCATTCACAAAACCTAGAAAGGTGCCAAGTCGAGTGCAGACAGACATGATATAAAAACATAAATTTATAATAACAAGCTTCAGAGGCCACCAAAATCAGCCCCAAAAGCTTGGAACCTACTTTTTTTTTCAAAATAAAGTTGCTAAACAAGCAACTAAAAGAGTGTCAACAGTCAGCAAACATCATTTACAAAATAAAGAGTTTAAAAAGCCCACAAGACGGGCTATCTACACAAAGCATTCACATAATCAGCGAAGACCCGAAGGCTTCTCGGCAGCACAAGGTGAAGGAGGGCGAGTCTGAATAGGCACAGCATCCACAGTCCCATCATCCCGATTCAAGATTTGACAGTCAGGATCAGACACGGGATGATCAACCTCAATTGAAGGAGCAGAAGAAGTCGGCACTTCGGAGGCTTTGGCAGCAAGCACAGGGGGAGGTTCAACATCATCGTCATCAGGGTTGTCAGGGACAATCTTGCCATCCTTTACAACATTGTCAAACTGAAGAGAGTAAGGTCGACCTCGGGAGCAAGAACTCGAACTTGCTCCTATAGGTTCTCATAAGCAGCATTTACGCTGCCTACAAGGTGACCCTGGAGCTCAGCATAATCAATCCGAGCAGACTCCAACTCCTCCCTGAGACGCATCACTTTCCTATAGGCCGTAACATAGCTATCCTTGTGCCTCAAGGCGGTATCCTCAGCCAACCTCACAGAAGCCACCAAGGCAACAGAACTAGCCTTTTCGGTCTCCAACTTCTTTTCCAGTTTGGTCACTTTCACTTGGAGCTCCTCCTTCAAACCCTTCATACGGTCGAACTCTTGCTTAGCCTCCTCCATAAAAGCTTTGGTAGCATGAAGAGGGAGGTTTTGGGCAGTTCGGTACAGGGAAGCTCCTATATGTGCCATCTTGATGCTACTCTGAGTAATAAAATCCAAGTGGCGAAGGAGAGAGACATCGTCGGTAGGAATGGTACCGTAAGGACCAATCTGCTGATTGACAAACTCAACTGCGTCAAAGTCAGGGGCATCAAGGTTGAAAGGCTCAGTTGTTTTTTGTTTTTTGTTTAGAGGAGTACCAGAAGTAGCAACAGAAACTTGAGGAGGATCAGCCAAACGAACCCGGGGAGTAGGGATTACCTTCCTCACCCTCGGCGAGTTCAGTATGGCCGGCTTTGACTGAACCTGAGATGATCCCTCACCGGCCGCCTTAGTTGAGACGTTTTGAGCTGCAGTAGCCTTTCTTGCCCTTTTAAAGGCCTTCATGGATTCATTATTCTTAATCATCTCTGCAAACAAAACATCACAGCAGGAAACCAAGTTACAAATAAAAAAAGAGCTCGTATAGAAATAAACTCAACAAAACAAGGAAGCCAAAATTGAACACTACCCAGCTCATCTCGAAGGAGTGAGGGGTCCCCTAAGAATTTCTTGGTATCAAGATAGGGAGGCTCCCCCCAATTCTCCTCCAACACAGTCACAAAGGCCTGCTCGACCTCGTCCAACACCTCCCAGGAATACCTCGACACAACAACGTTCTTTTGCCACTCTATAGGAAAAGTGGGCTCATCATTCTCATCCAGAAAAAAGGGACGAGCTCCTTCAACAGATCGGACCTTGAAGAAATAGTTCTTAAAATCACAAAACGACTCGTCATACATAGAAAAAACTTTCTTCCCTTGCGAAGCTCAAAAAGAAATCCAGGCAGCCTTTTTCTTCACTACCCCAGGTTTTGTCAAGGCAAACAAATAAAAGAAAAGGGATTGCGAAGCAGGGACGTCAAACTCACGACACAGCAATTGAAAGATCTTTATAAAACCCCAAGAATTGGGGTAAAGTTGGGATGGAGCTACATTGCAAGACCACAACAGGTTGGTCTCAAAAGGAGTAAAACGAATGGTGATATTCATCTGGCCAAAAAAGTAATCGTATGCATAGAAAAAAGGATGGTCTCCAGCAACTCGAGTAGAAAAACAAACTCTCTCTTCAGGAGTGGGGAGTACAAGCTTGAAGAACTGAAGATTGATGGTTTAGAAGTTATAGTAAACTCTCGTTGCAAGTATAGTTACTAAACCAAGCAATCAACCTTTCTTACAAACATTTTGGTTGTCACAAGTAACAAACCCCTTTAAAATTGATAACCGAGTATTTAAACCTCGGATCGTCTTCTCAAGGAATTGCAGGGAAGTATGTTCTTATTATTGGTTATGAGTCTTGTAAATTGGGGTTTTGAAAGTAAGAAAGCAGTATGTTAAATGATAAGAGAAATAAAATAGTAATAATAAAATAAACTCTTGGTAAGGTATTAGAATTGGAAGTCCTATCCTTATCAATTGTGATGAGAATTGGATTTTAATCCCACTTTGTTAACCTCTAACTATGAAGGTAAATCAAGTGGATTAATTAGCTTAATCCTCAGGTCCTAGTCAATTCCTATGGAAAGACTAGAGTTATTGGAGCAACTCCCAATTTCAACTACTGCTTTATTTGACAGCTCAAGCATTACCAATTACTTAACCAAAGCCAAAAAGAAGAAAATATCTAAATTAAATTAAAAGCATTCATAAATAGAATAAAATATTCATAAATTGAAATACCTCAATTTGTACTAATAAAGATATCAAATGTAGCATGGAAAAGTTCATAAATTAAATTAGAAAAATAAAAGGAAAATTGAACCTGATAAAAAAGAAACAATCCTGAAAGTAAGAAAAATCCTAATTCTAAATCCTAAGAGAGAGGAGAGAACCTCTCTCTCTAAAAACTACATCTAAAACTAAAATTGTGAATTGTGAGCTTCTATGATGAATGGATGCATTCCCCCACTTTATAGCCTCTAATCTGTGTGTTCTGGGCTGAAAACTGGGTTAAAAATAGCCCAAAAATTACCCCCAGTAATTTCTGGTACGTACTGATCGTGGGAGAGTGACGCGGAGGCGTCATCCACGCGTTAGCGTGGATTGAAGTTCGCATATGCGACGCAGGCGCATCATTCACGCATTCGCGTCACCTAACTTCGGAGCAGCTATAGTAAATTATATATCGTTGCGAAGCCCCAGACGTTAGCTTTCCAACGCAACTGGAACCGCATCGTTTGGACCTCTGTATCTCAAGTTATGACCGTTTGAGTTCCAGGAACTATAAAATAGTGGTTTATCAACCTCCTCACACTTAAACATTAGCATGTCCTCATGCTAAGCTCAAGAGAAGCTATAAAGATGAAGAAGAATGGTAGATTAATATGAAATGCAACATATCTATATGAATGCAACTATATGCAAAATATTTCTACCTACTTAGTTAAAAGTAAACAAATCTTTCAAGAAGAAATATGGACTGGATTTCACTAATTCAAATCATGAAAATGAAGTGCAAATAGACTTGCAAGAAGAAAATAGCTCATGAAAGCCGGGAACAAAGAATCAAGCATCGAACCCTCACTGGGAGTGTATGCACTCTAATCACTCAAGTGTTTTAGGTTCAATTCTCTCAATTCTCTACTAACCTTGCTTTCTAAGGCTTGCTCTTCATCTAACAATCAACATAAATTTAATACACAGATACACATATCAAGAGGTCTTTTAAGGGTTGTAATAGGGTTAGGGTCAAGGTAGGATTGTATTTGGCCAAGTGGACTAAAATCTGAATCCTTAATTAACTTAAACTTTTCCCACCTAACTTAAGACAATCCATGTAATCAAAGTACAAAATCTAACTGTCCATTAACCATGTTTTCCACATATTCATGCATTCTAATTTCAAGTACAGTACATATGCATTACTTTCACCACTTACTTTGGGGCATTTTGTCCCTTTTTACTTATTTGCTCTTTTTCTCTTTTTTTTTCTCTTTTTCTCACTTTTTTTATATTATATTTTTATTTTTTTTATTTTTCTCAATGCATATGATTAAATTATTGAATGCATGAACATGTCCTAAACATTTCTTTCACATTTTCAGAAAATTCTAACATACTCAATTCTCAAACCAAATGTTTCCAAACCCAATTTTCCCACACTTAAATCATAAGCACTCTCACTAGTCTAAGCTAACCAAGGATTCAAATTAAGGACATTATTGTTTTTTGCTTAGAGTTAATGATGTGCTAAAGTAAAGAACAAAGGGGTATAATAGGCTCAACATTGGTTTGCAAAGAATAATGAAAAGGTAAGGCCATATGGGTATGTAAGCTCAGTGAAACAAAGGCATCAATCATATAAGTGCATGCATACATCAAACTATGGAAATATAGAATTAAGTAAGACAAAGATCACAATTTTAGAGAGAAAAACACACCAAAAATAAAATATTAGTTGGTAAAATGCAACCAATTCAAATAGGCTCAAAAAATCTCACAGGTTTTGTGTGTTCGAGCTCTAAATCATGTTCCAGTATAATATTTCTTCAAACAAGTGTAACATTAAATTTTATTCAAATTAGTGAAATGCTCTAAAAGTTTTTTGAAAAAGAAAATATTTCTTCAACCAAGTGGTAAAATATGCACAAAATCAAACAAATATGTAATCAAACATGTAAATGCAACAACTAACAAGAAAAATAAACCATTGGTGTTGAGAAGAAAATACTAACCCATGGAGATCGGTATCGACCTCCCCACACTTAAAGATTGGACCGTCCTCGGTGCACGCTAAGATGTGCAAGTGGATGGGTTGTTCCAACTGACGCTTTTCTCCAAAGATTGTGCAGATGGACTTGTTTGTCTCCCCTTTTAGAAGTTTCTCCCTTTTTCCGTCTTCGGTGGCCAACCTAAAAGAAGAGAAAAAGAAGAAAAGTAACCCAAAAGATAGAAAATAAATAAAATATGGGTATTAATGCCAGATGATAAGGGTCTCATTTACATGGAAGCTTTAACATGTTCGTGAGAAAACAATAGAAGCACATGGCATATCAGTGGTGCAGAAATTGCAACAAAGGGGAGGAGTGTTGGTAATGAAAATATCAATATAAGTTTATGTCAATGCAAATGAAGTGCAAGTATCATAAAAGATTGGCATTGGCAGATATTAATATCATCCCACAGTGTAAAACAAGTTACTAAGCACCAAAGTAAATTCAAGAAAAGATGCAATAGTAAAATAAGAAAATTTTTAACACCAACGAAAAAAATAATAAATTTAGAAAAGAAAAGAAAAATATGCACAAAATTAAAATACAATGAATGAAAGTATGCAAATAAATTAAATAAAATAAAATAAAAGTGAAAAAGGATGACAAGTTAAAAAGATGAAGAAAAAGAAAGTAAGAAAAGAGAGAGAAAGAAGAAAAGATAGAAGAAATTATGATTAGAAAAGAAAAGATAAGATAATTGGCGCTGATCTGGATAAGATGTGCGACGCATGCGACGCGAATGCGTGAGTGACGCGGTCGCGTGGTGCGCAATAAAGTCAGGTGACGTGGACGCGTGGGTCACGTGATCGCGTGACCTGATTTGTGCGATTGGCGCGAGTGTAGTCTCGCGTTCGCGCAACTCTCTGTTCGAAACTCTTTTTGCCAATTTGTTGGGTGACGTGGTCGCGTGGTTGACGCGATCGCGTGACTGGCCATACTTTGAAAACCGACGCGGATGCGTGGGACATGCGTTTGTGTGGGAGGGCTTGGGCTTCCAGCACGAGTCCAGCCCCATTCCATCACAACTTGCTGCCATACACCCTTTTTACGTCGATTTTTAAGGTACGCGTCTGCGTGGGTGACGCAGACGCGTGGGAGGCATTTTTCCCACATGACGTGGATGCGTCATCGATGCGGTCGCGTGGATCAATCTGTGCTAAAGGCACGCCTCCAGCCACGCTCTCGCGTGACTCGCTGTTCACTTTTCTTTTCTACTAATGCACTTGTGACGCAGACGCGTCAGCGACGCTGCCGCGTCGCGTGCTTTTTTTTTTTTTATAGAATGCAGTATGCAGAATGCAATGCTAATATGAATGTTATGCAAAACTCCAGGTTCAATACAATAAAATAAAATAAAACTCGAAGACAAATAAAACTAAAAAATGAAAAAGGAGCGATCTTACTGGTGCATGAAATTGTGATCTCAGGCAACGGCGTCAAAAACTCTGTACGCACGTCTTAATAAATTATTTTTCATTCACAACTTCGATACAACTAACCAGCAAGTGCACTGGGTCGTCAAAGTAATAAACCTTACGTGAGTAAGGGTCGATCCCACAGAGATTGTTGGTATGAAGCAAGCTATGGTCATCTTGTAGATCTCAGTCAGGCGGATAATAATTGATTATGGGATTTTCGAAAATAACTTATAAATAAACAGAGAATAAAGATAGAAATACTTATGTATATCATTGGTGAGAATTTCGGATAAAGGTATAGAGATGCTTTCGTCCCTCTGAACTTCTTCTTTCCTGCTGTCTTCATCCAATCAATCCTACTCCTTTCTATGGCTGGCTTTATGTAAGGACATCACCATTGTCAATGGCTACTTTTCATCCTTTCTGGAAAATGGTCCGATGCGCTGTCACTGCATGGCTAATCGTGTAAAGGAATCACCGTGGTCAATGGCTGCATCCTATCCTCTTGTGAAAATGGTCCAAATGCTCTGTCACAGCACGGCTAATCATCTGAGGTTCTCGATCATACTGGAATAGGATTTACCCTCCTTTTGCGTCTGTTACTACGCCCAGCACTCGCGAGTTTGAAGTTCGTCACAGTCATTCAATCCTAGAATCCTACTCGGAATACCACAGACAAGGTTTAGACTTTCCGGATTCTCATGAATGCCGCCATCAATCTAGCTTATACCACGAAGATTTTGATTAAGAGATCCAAGAGATATTCATTCAATCTAAGGTGGAACGGAAGTGGTTGTCAGGCACGCGTTCGTGGGGGAATGATGATGATTGTCACGTTCATCACATTCATGTTGAAGTGCGAATGAATATCTTAGAAGCGGAATAAGTTGAATTGAATAAAAAAATAGTAGTACTTTGTATTAATTCATGAGGAACAGCAGAGCTCCACACCTTAATCTATGGAGTGTAGAAACTCTACCGTTGAAAATACATAAGTGATGAAGGTCCAGGCATGGCCGAGAGGCCAGCCCCCTAAACGTGATCAATAGTCTCCTAAGATGAACAATAGATTAAAACTGAGACCAAAGATGTCTAATACAATAGTAAAAAGTCCTATTTATACTAAACTAGCTACTAGGGTTTACAGAAGTTAGTAATTTATGCATAAATCCACTTCCGGGGCCCACTTGGTGTGTGCTTGGGCTGAGCATGAATGTTACACGTGTAGAGGTCAAGCTTGGAGTTGAACTCCAGTTTGTAACGTATTTCTGGCGTTCAACTCTGGCTTGTGACGTGTTTCTGGCGTTTAACTCCAGACAGCAGCGTAGAACTGGCGTTCAACACCCTTTTACGTCATCTAAACTCGGCCAAAGTATGGACTATTATATATTGCTGGAAAGTCCTGGATGTCTAATTTCCAACGCAATTGAAAGCGCACCATTTTGAGTTCTATAGCTCCAGAAAATACCCTTTGAGTACAGAGAGGTCAGAATCCAACAGCATCAGCAATCCTTCTTCAACCTCTGAATCTGATTTTTGCTCAAGTCCTTCAATTTCAGCCAGAAAATTCCTGAAATCACAGAAAAATACACAAACTCATAGTAAAGTCCAGAAATGTGAATTCAACATAAAAACTAATGAAAACATCCCTAAAAGTAACCAGATTCTACTAAAAACATACTAAAAACAATGCCAAAAAGCGTATAAATTATCCGCTCATCACAACACCAAACTTAAATTGTTGCTTGTCCCCAAGCAACTAAAAATCAAATAGGATAAAAAGAAGATAATGTACTATAAATTCCAAACTATCAATGAAACATAGCTCTAATTAAATGAGCGGGACTTGTAGCTTTTTGCCTCTTGAATAGTTTTGGCATCTCACTTTATCCGTTGGGGTTCAGAATGATTGGCATCTATAGGAACTCAGAGTTCAGATAGTGTTATTGATTCTCCTAGTTCAGTATGATGATTCTTGAACACAACTATTTTATGAGTCTTGGCCGTGGCCCTAAGCACTTTGTTTTCCAGTATTACCACCGGATACATAAATGCCACAGACACATAATTGGGTGAACCTTTTCAGATTGTGACTCAGCTTTGCTAAAGTCCCCAATTAGAGGTGTCCAGGGTTCTTAAGCACACTCTTCTTTTGCTTTGGACCTTGACTTTAACCGCTCAGTCTCAAGTTTTCACTTGACACCTTCACGCCACAAGCACATGGTTAGGGACAGCTTGGTTTAGCCGCTTAGGCCAGGATTTTATTCCTTTCGGCCCTCCTATCCACTGATGCTCAAAGCCTTGGGATCCTTTTTATTTACCCTTTCCTTTTGGTTTTAAGGGTTATTGGATTTTTGCTCTTGCCTCTTAGTTTTAAGAGCTTTTAGCTTTTTCTGCTTGCTTTTTCTCTCTTTTTTTTTCTCTTTTTTTTTTCTTTCTATTTTTTTCGCTATATTTTTTTTTCTGCAAGCTTTGTTCTTTGCTGCTTTTTCTTGCTTCAAGAATCATTTTTATGATTTTTCAGATTATCAATTGAAAGGGACCTCGGGGATCACCTTCTTCTTGACCACAACATCATAAAAGTGGTCTTGATGAGCTTTGGAGATGAATCTTTCCATCTCCTATGACTCGGAGGTGGAAGCTTTTGTCTTCCCTTTCTCTTTTCTAGAGGATTCTCCGGTTTTGGGTGCCATCAATGTAATGGAAAAACAAAAAGCTTATGCTTTTACCACACCAAACTTAGAATATTGCTTGCCCTCGAGCAAGAGAAGAAAGAATAGATGAAGAAGAAGAAGAAAATATGGAGGAGATGGGGGAGTGGTGTATTCGGCCAATAAGAGAAGAGATGGTTGTGTTGTGTGAAAATGAGGAAGAATGGAGGGCTATATATAGGGAAGGGAGGGGGGGTAAGGTTCAGCCATATAGGGTGGGTTTGGGTGGGAAATTGATTTTGAATTTTGAAGGTAGGTGGAGTTTATGAGGTAGGTTTATGGGGAAGAGTAGATGGATGTGAGTGGTGAAGTGGTGATAGGGAAGAGAGATTGAGGTGATTGGTGAAGAGTTTTGGGGAAGAGTGTTTATGGGATTGTGTGAAAGAGGGGTGAGAAGAAGTGAGTGGAGGTATGTGGGGATCCTGTGGGGTCCACAGATCCTGAGGTGATCTTGTGGGGTCCACAGATCCTGAGGTGTTCAAGGATTTACAACCTTGCACCAAATTAGGCATGCAAAATTCCCTTGCACACAACTTTGGGCGTTCAGCGCCAGATTGGTGCTTGTTCTGGGTGTTGAACGCCCATTTGTTGCCCATTTCTAGCGTTGAACGCCAGAACCATGCTTGTTCTGGGCGTTCAGCGCCAGCTCTTCTCCAGGGTGCAATTCTGGCGTTCAAACGCCCAGACGCTGCCCATTTTGGGCGTTCAGCGCCAGAACCATGCTCTGTTCTGGCGTTGAACGCCAGCCAGATGCTTCTTACTGGCGTTTAAACGCCAGTAAGGTCTTCCTCCAGGGTGTGATTTTTCTTCTGCTATTTTTTATTCCGTTTTCAATTTTTATATTTATTTTGTGACTCCACATGATCATGAACCTAAT
>NC_029789.2:95654720-95657612 GCF_000816755.2 Arachis ipaensis | reverse complement strand
GACTCTGTTTTGAGAGAAGCTTACTGTGCCTCTTTTCCATGTTTACAGAAGGGTAACCTTGAGTTGTAAACACAAGGGAGTTCTCATTCAATTGAAGGACTAATTCACCTCTGTCAACATCAATCACAGCTCTTGCTGTGGCTAGGAAAGGTCTTCCAAGGATGATGGATTCATCCTCATCCTTCCCAGTATCAAGGATTATGAAATCAGCAGGGATGTAAAGGTCTTCAACCTTTACTAACACGTCCTCTACTTGTCCATAAATCTGTTTTCTTGAATTGTCTGCCATCTCTAATGAGATTTTAGTAGCTTGCACCCCAAAGATTCCCAGTTTCTCTATTACAGAAAGGGGCATGAGGTTTATCCCTGAACCAAGGTCACACAGAGCCTTTTCAAAGGTCATGGTGCCTATGGTATAAGGTACTAGGAACTTTCCAGGATCCTGTTTCTTCTGAGGCAATCTCAGTTGATCCAGATCACTTAGTTCATTGGTGAACAAAATTAAAATTAAAAATTGAAACAATTAGTTAATTAGAAAGAATTTTTGAAAAAGAGGGAAGAGATTTTCGAAAATAGAGAGTAGAGAGTTAGTTAGGTAGTTTTGAAAAAGATAAGAAACAAACAAAAAGTTAGTTAGTTAGTTGAAACAAATTTTGAAAATCAATTTTTGAAAAGTTAAGAGGATAAGAAGTTAGAAAAGATATTTGAAAATAAAATTTTTGAAAAAGATAAGATAAGAAGATATTTTTGAAAAGATATGATTGAAATTAGTTTTGAAAAAGATTTGATTTTTAAAATCACAATTAATGACTTGATTCACAAGAAATCACAAAATATGATTCTAGAACTTAAAGTTTGAATCTTTCTTAACAAGTAAGTAACAAACTTGAAATTTTTGAATCAAAACATTAATTGTTGATGATATTTTCGAAAATTATGAGATAAAATTAAGAAAAAGATTTTTGAAAAATATTTTTAAAATTTTCGAAAATAAATAAGAAAAATGAAAAAGATTTGATTTTTGAAAAAGATTTTGAAAAAGGTAAGATTTTTAAATTGAAAATTTGATTTGACTCATAAGAAACAATTGAATTTTTTTTAAAATTTTTTGAAAAAGTCAATCCAAATTTTCGAAATTTATGAGAGAAAAAAGGAAAGTTATTTTTTTTATTTTTGAATTTTTAATAATGAAAGAGAAAAACATGAAAATGATGCAATGCATGAAAATTTTGGATCAAAACAATGAATGCATGCAAGAATGCTATGAATGTCAAGATGAACACCAAGAACACTTTGAAGATCATGATGAACATCAAGAACTTATTTTTGAAAATTTTATATGCAAAGAAAACATGCAAGACACCAAACTTAGAAATCTTTCATGTTCAGACACTATGAATGCAAGAATGCATATGAAAAACAACATGCAACGCAAAACCATATAATATGAAGATCAATCAAGAAGGGTTATCAAGAACAACTTGAAGATCATGATGAATGCAATGCATGAATGCAATTTTCGAAAAATGCAAGATGAGTATGCAATTAACACCAAACTTAAAATTTGACTCAAGACTCAAACAAGAAACACAAAATATTTTTGGTTTTTATGATTTTTTTTTGGATTTTTCGAAAATTATTTGTGAAAAAGAAAAATAAGGATTCCAAAATTTTTAATATGAATTCCAAGAATCTTGCACTCTTAGTCTAAAGCTCCAATCTGAGGGTTAGACATAGCTTAATAGCCAGTCAAGCTTT
This sequence comes from Arachis ipaensis, assembly GCF_000816755.2. Classification (NCBI taxonomy): domain Eukaryota; kingdom Viridiplantae; phylum Streptophyta; class Magnoliopsida; order Fabales; family Fabaceae; genus Arachis; species Arachis ipaensis. The sequence continues at coordinate 95,655,854 of NC_029789.2, read as the reverse complement.
AGCATGTAAATCAAGTGGATCAGGAACAACAGCAGGTGGATTAGCAACAACTAGCTTGCTCTTGATAATGTTGGGTTGGAAGCCCCAGTCTAAATGAATTTAGACATGGCTTTACAGCCAGTCAGGCTTCAACATGCTTCATGAAACTCTAGAATTCATTCTTAAAAATTCTGAAGAACAATATATTTTTGAAAAGATTTATAAATTTTTTCGAAAATAAAGGAAAAATTTTTGAAAAATTTTTGAAAATATTTTTTTTTTGAAAACAAAATAAGAAGAAAATTACCTAATTTGAGCAACACGATGAACCGTTAGTTGTCCAAACTCGAACAATCTCCGGCAACGGCGCCAAAAACTTGGTGCACAAAATTGTGATCTCAGGCAACGGCGTCAAAAACTCTGTACACACGTCTTAATAAATTGTTTTTCATTCACAACTTCGATACAACTAACCAGCAAGTGCACTGGGTCGTCCAAGTAATAAACCTTACGTGAGTAAGGGTTGATCCCACGGAGATTGTTGGTATGAAGCAAGCTATGGTCATCTTGTAGATCTCAGTCAGGCGGATAATAATTGATTATGGAGTTTTCGAAAATAACTTATAAATAAACTGAGAATAAAGATAGAAATACTTATGTATATCATTGGTGAGAATTTTAGATAAAGGTAAGAGATGCTTTCCTCCCTCTGAACTTCTGCTTTCCTGCTGTCTTCATCCAATCAATCCTACTCCTTTCCATGGCTGGCTTTATGTAAGGACATCACCATTGTCAATGGCTACTTTTCATCCTCTTTGGAAAATGGTCCGATGCGCTGTCACTGCATGGCTAATCGTCTGGAGGCATCACCGTGGTCAATGGCTGCATCCTATCCTCTTGTGAAAATGGTCCAAATGCTCTGTCACAGCACAGCTAATCATCTGAGGTTCTCGATCATACTGGAATAGGATTCACCCTCCTTTTACGTCTGTCACTACGCCCAGCACTCGCGAGTTTGAAGTTCATCACAGTCATTCAATCCCAGAATCCCACTCGGAATACCACAGACAAGGTTTAGACTTTCCGGACTCTCATGAATGCCGCCATCAATCTAGCTTACACCACGAAGATTCTGATTAAGAGATCCAAGAGATA
>NC_029789.2:95586401-95654647 GCF_000816755.2 Arachis ipaensis | reverse complement strand
TTGTAACGTATTTCTGGCGTTCAACTCTGGCTTGTGACGTGTTTCTGGCGTTTAACTCCAGACAGCAGCGTAGAACTGGCGTTCAACGCCCTTTTACGTCATCTAAACTCGGCCAAAGTATGAACTATTATATATTGCTGGAAAGCCCTGGATGTCTACTTTCTAACGCAATTGGAAGCGCGCCATTTTGAGTTCTATAGCTCCAGAAAATCCCCTTTGAGTGAAGGGAGGTCAGAATCCAACAGCATCAGCAGTCCTTCTTCAACCTCTGAATATGATTTTTGCTCAAGTCCCTCAATTTCAGCAAGAAAATACCTGAAATCACAGAAAAACACACAAACTCATAGTAAAGTCCAGAAATATGAATTTAACATAAAAACTAATAAAAACATCCCTAAAAGTAACCAGATTCTACTAAAAACAGTGCCAAAAAGCGTATAAATTATCCGCTCATCACATACCATGGTGGGTTGTCTCCTACCTAGTACTTTTAGTTAAAGTCCTTAAGTTGGACATTTGGTGAGCTCCCTGTTATGGTGGCTTATGCTTGTATTCATCCAGGAATCCCCACCAGTGTTTGTGCTTCCAGTAACCTCCGGGGTCCCAAACTAGGCGCAGAAAGCCTTCAAGCAAGTTGAAGCAAGTGACAAGGCCCCAAGAGTGTTGATTTCTAGACTGAATTCCGGGGTCCCAGACCTTTCCTTTGCACCCGTCTTCTTGTTGATCATCATGATTCCATCCAGGTGGCAAGCAATCTGAATTCTCACTAAAGCAGCCAACTAACTTCCTAGACCCATTCAGTTGAACTTTACATCAACCTTTGCATTTAAACTTTGAGTATGCAACCATGTTGAACCTTGCTTGACAACTCCAACCACTAACCATCTTCCTCTTACTCTTAATGCCACAAAGAGCTCTAAGTTGACCATCCGTCTTCAGTAGCCCATATTCAAGTGGAATTAGAAAGTTAAGGGATATGAATTTTACCCACTTGAATGTTGTGAAGGATGATGGCAACTTAGGGAGAAGTATTTCTAACGAATTTGCAGGCTCCACTCTCTTGTGCTCTTCTCTGACAACTTCCACCTCTTTGCAAGTTTCTTCAATATCAACCTCTTCTTCTTGGTAGCTTTCTTCCAATTCAATCTCTTCTTCATTGTTTACCAAGGCCATGGGAGGTTGTGCTTCTTCTTCTTTAATCTCCATCTCTTGACCAACCTCTTCCAAATCTTCAACTATGATATGCCTTGGAGATTATACACCCTGCTCAACATCAAATGCAACCGTCTTGGAAGGAGGTTCTATGTCTTGACTTTCCCATGGAGGTTCAGCGTCTCCTAAGTCTGCAACCACTTTTCCTTTTTAATAATTGCTGCTTTGTCCAGTAGTTTTAATATAAAATCGTACTCATGCTTTATGATTTTCTTTCCATGACAACTTCTTTCAACTATTCTTTCATCTTCAAGGGTCTCTCCTATCTCCACATTTTGGGCCTCCTCTTGCTCTAAGACAAAATCAGACTCCTCCTTGATGTCTTCCTTCACTAATTCTTCAACTACTCCTTCGACTTCAAGGGTCTTTACTACCTTCACCTTTAGGGCCTCCTCTAGCTCCTTATGAAGTATGGATTCGTGAAGATGATCCCTTCTCTCTTGTTCCATGTCAATAGCATCATTGGGATCATGTTGCTCTTGGATTGATGGATGTGGGTGCTCTTCCATGGATGGTGGTGATGGGATGGAGATATCATTCTATGGTTGAAAAGGAAGTGCACTAGAGCTTGAGGGTTGATTGTTGAAGGTAATTGGTGGTCCGATTTGGGCGACGAGAGCTTGTATAGTAGAGTTTAGATCGGTAAGTGCTTTCTCTATAGAGGTTTGGGGCGGATAGGAGGGTTCATTTGTAGGGAGAAAGGGTTCATGGTAGGAAGGTGGTTCTTCTTGATAATGATAAAGAGATGGTGTATATTGAGGTGGTGGTTCATGAGAGTAGTTGTGTTGGAATGGGGGTGGTTCTGTCTATGGTTCATTTGGCTCATAAGGTGGTTGGTATGGTGGATACGAGTTAGGGTCATATGGAGGTGAATGGTGGAAAGGGGCTTGTGAGTATGGTGGTCCAAAGCTATTTTGAGGAGGCGATTCATTGTCTTGGCATGCATTGTAGGATGGTCTTTGTCTATGGTATTGTGGAAGGTGTTGCTGCCGGAAGGGTTGATCAGATCCTCGTGGCTCCTTCCATCTCTGATTGTTTAGTCCTTGATGCATGTTCCTGTTATAATTTCCATTCCTTATAACAACATTGGAACCAAACTCAAAGCAACAGGGGTGAGAACTCATAGTAGCAAATAAAAATTAAAAACGAAAATAAAAATAAATTTAAATTAAAAAGTTATTTAAATTTTGAATTTGAAAATTAAATTTTGAAATTTGAATTTTGAAATTTGATTTTTGAAATAAGATAAGATAAGATAAAAATTTTAAAATAAAAATCTGAATTTTTTTTTTGCAAATTTCGAAAATTCAATTAAAATAAAGGAAAAAAGATATTTTTGAATTAAATGAGGAAAGAGAAAAACAATAAAATGACACCAAACTTAAAATTTTTAGATCAAAACGGAGAAAACAACTAAGAACAACTTGAAGGTCAAGATGAACACAAAGAACAACTTGAAGATCAAGATGAACACCAAGAACAAATTTTTTTTGAAAAAATTTTTAATAACTAAATAAAAACCAATAACCTCTTAATTTATGAAAAAGCAAAAAATAAAAACAAAAATAAAAACAAATAAACAAGTAAAAAGCAAATATTTACAATAACCAATAATAAGGCACATGTTTGCAAACTGGAGCACCCAGGTATAACTCATACTCTGATTCTACTAAAAACCTGCTTAATACCCTTGCTAACTTAAGCATCGGAGTCCCTTGCAGGTACCACCATCCTCCGGTGATGAAGGATCAGCAGTGCGGCCAGTCCCACAAGTCGGACACGACAGCTCTGGCCGCCACCCACCAGTCGGACACGTCATCTCCGACTAGTACAGAAGATCTCATCTAAGATCGACCTACAGTTTCAGGTAACCCTCGGAACAAATGAAGAACACAGCCACCTTTCTTCTCCATTCAAGAACACATGCTGGTTTAGCACAAGAAGGAAGGGGAAGAGGGTTTCATGAAAAACCTAACCTTCAAAGTGGGATAACTTTTGCTCCGGTGATCGGAATTGTGTGCCATTTGTAACCATGCATCGTGCTCGTCGAGCTCTTCAATTTTATCTAAACAAAACTGTAAGTAACTTGTTTTTTCCTAGATCCATTTCTGCTGGTGTGTAAAATTCTAGTTTAGGGTTTGGGGAACTCAATTCCTTGATGATTTTCATGTTTTAGGGTTTCACTAGCGTTGGTCAATTGTGGGTATTGCTCAAGGATCAGTGGGTGAAGGTAAGAACCTTAAACTGTTTGTTGATTAGTGAATTAGTAAGGTTGAATGTTGATTATATTGATATATTGTGGGATTAGACTGAATATTGTTGATTTAGAGTACATTGATGATGTTGGGAGCTTGATGGTTGAACCTTTGGTGGCTGGAATCATTGGGTGTGGATTGGAGTCTTTGAACCTTGAATTGTGGTGCATTTGAGCTTGGGGAGGAATAGGCCAACGTATGATTTCAATTTCTCATAAATAATATATAATGTCTCGTGAAAACATGGGCTAGATGACCATAAGACAGGTTGAAGCATGGATGTATGTTAAAAATTTAGTAATCCTAATAAAAATATTGATGATTGATGAGTTTGATTATGAATGTGAATTATTGAAATGTTTGATGAATTATGGAGGGTGATTGTGTTAAGTAATGAGGTTGATGGGAATGTGTGAGATGTTGATGAATTATGATTATGTTGAATAATGATTGTGTTGGTGTTTGATGATGATAATGTATTACGACGAATATATATTGTTGATGTGTGTTGTGGTGAGAGTTTGGTTATGATGATGAGTTGTTGAAGATTGGTTGAAAATTGATATTAGAATTGATTAGAATAATGGATGGATCATATATTGAACTGAATGAATTGGTAGAGTAGCTATGATATAGAAGTGGATATGTGTATGGTGGAGAATTGATGTAGTTTTGGTAAGAGTTTGGAAGGTTTGAAATGGAAAGTTTTGAAAGCTTTGAGGTTTGGCACTTTTTATAAAAAACTTGATTTTTAATGAACTTCGGCGATCCATAACTTAAGCCTCGGATTTTGAATTTGAATGAAACCTATCTTGAATTGAAGATAATTTCAAGAACTTTAAAACGGTATAAAGTTTGTGAAAATCTAAATTTTGTAGAGGAAGTTATGAACGTCGAAGTTAGGTGCAAAAATCTGTTTTCTGCAAACTTAACATTTTCTGGAAACTGGCTTGGATGCGTACGCGACGCACGCACGCGACGCGGGTGTTGGCCTCTATCCAACACTCCTGCATACGTGGCACATAGCTGCGTACGTGGCATGGTCCATTTTTTCCTGCGTACATTGGTGCGCGAAAATGTAACTCGCACAACTAAACCGGCAAGTGCACCGAGTCATCCAAGTAATACCTCAGGTGAGTGAGGATCGAATCCCACGAGGATTGTTAGATTGAGCAAGCTGTGGTTATCTTGCAGATCTTAGTCAGGCGAATAGAAAAGGTAGTGGTTGTTGTAGGCACATAAAATAGAATAATAAAGAAAGCAATAATGAATTAACGTAGAAACAATAATGAGAAATCAGTTAAGGCCTCGGAGATGCTTGTTCTTCCGGATTATTTCTTCTTACTGACTACTTTAACGATGAGTGATTCAATCAATGGAAAGGCTGTAAGTGATTAAGCCATGGGTCGTGGTCATTAATCTCCTCTATCCAAACCAAACACCAGCCGTGATAGTTCAATCTGGAAGAAGGTGAAGCTCACGCAATTCAATTCTCTGATGATCCTACTCAAAACGCCACAGACAAGGTCGAATCTTCTGGATCGGAGAATGAAGCTCTATGATTCTAGCCTTGAACACCACAGGGACCTCAATTACCCTCACTAACGAGATTTTATGTCACATATCCCAATTAGCCCAAATAACTTGTTGGAACCTGTGATGTACTCTCAAGCTGTAACTCAATACTATCTGGGTCAGGACACGTAAAGAACTCATGTAGAATAAGGGATCATACTTTTGTTCCACCTCAGATTCATAAAGATGAAGAACAAAATTACATCATAGAATTAAATCAAACATGTATTAAAGTAGAAAAGTAATGATATTAATCCATAGGAATGAGCAGAGCTCCTATCCTTAACCTAGGAGGTTTAACCGCTCATATTTTACAAAAAAGATCAGTTTTGAGAAGCTGTAGATCAAAAGTCCTTAACAAAGGTGATCTTCCTTCAATTTATACTAATAACTAAACCTAAAAAGATATTAATAATAATTAGAAATTACAAAAATGAAATAGACTAAGCTAAAGGTGTGAAAATCCACTTCTAGGCCCACTTGGTGAATGTTTCGGTTGAGCTTGGCGTCCAACTTGGAGAAGTGGGTGTTGAACACCCATTAGGGGGTGTCCACACTGCCTTGATGCTCCCTTGGTGGCATTGAATGCCAGTTTTGGGCATTCAAAGCTGGCTTTGGTCCTTTTGGGGCGTTGAACGCCAGAAAGGGGGTAAATTGGGTGTTCAATACCCAGTTTGGGTAGGCATTTCCAAAGAAAGGTATAAACTATTATATATTGCTAGAAAGCTTCGGAAGTTAGCTTTTCAACTCCACTAAGAGCGTGTCAATTGAACCTCTATAGCTCCAGAAATGATCGTTCGAATGCACAGAGGTTAGGATCTAACACCATCTGCTATCCTTTCCGTGCCTCTAAATCAGACTTTGCCAAAACTTGCCAAATTCACCCAAAAATTACCTAAAATCATAGAAAAACCACAAAAATTTAAAGTAGCATCCAAAAAGTAATTTTTTCACTAAAACCTACTAAAACATAATAAAACTTAACAAAATATACTAAAAACACTAAGAAAATAGTACCAAAAAGTGTATAAAATATCCGCTTATCATGCGTACGCACGAAGACGTGTGCATATGCACACACTGAGAAGTTTGCAAGAGTGCGTATGCGCACATATGTATGCATACGTACACTACCTTATTTTGTACCAAACCTCTATTTTTCATGGTTTGACCCTCCCGAGAAGCCTGTAAACCTCCGAAACTATTGTTTCAATGGAAATTCACTATTTTTGAACTATTGAACAATTCTTTGATGTTCCAAACCTCTAGAAACTCTAATTAAAAGGTATTAGTAAGGTTTTGAGGCACGGAGTAAGGGTTAGCAAGTTGAAGAAGGGTATACCTGATTTGATGAGACGATAAACGTAATGAATGAGATGATAATGAAGGAGTTGAATTGAAAGGATGATGAATGATTATGTTTGAGATATATGTGACTGGGTAAGAGGCAGTGGTGTTGTCCACTCGCTCCAGATATAAGTTGAGACCTCGGGTTAAAGGCAGTGGCATTGTCCACTTGCTCCGGGAAAGAGATAATAAAAGCGAATAATGAGAGTTGAATTTGATTATGAAGTTGAATGAATAAGAATGAATTATAATGATAATGAGAATGAATTTCTGAATGTGACTCCGGGTAAGATGCAGTGGTGTTATCCACTTGCTCCAGGTAAGAGTCAATAAGCCGAGTAAGATACAGTGGTGTTATCCACTTGCTCCGGGAAAGTTCGAGGCTTCGGGTAAGATGCAAGGGCTGTGTTCTATCACCACTTGCTCTGAGAACTGTAACACTGCCTGGGTAAGAGGCAGTGGTGAGGTTGTCCCCTGCTCCGGATACGCAGGTAAGATGCAAGGGTTACGGCATTGTCCCATTTGCTCCGTGTTTGGTATTCTATCCAGGGTTAGCTACCGGACATGTCAGGTTTGGCTTTATAACTGACAAATGAGACTCATCAGCCATAGGACAGGCATGCATCATGTGCATATGTTTGATTTGCTTGTTGTGCATTAATTGGGAGTGCCTATGTGAATTAGTATGCCTAATTGTTATACTTGCTATTTGCATTACTTGTGCTCTAATTGTGTTTTCCCTTGTTTGTCTGTGTGGTTCCACCGGAGTTAGGAGGACTGGAGAAAGGTGAAGGATTAAAGATTTTGGTTAGAGTTTGGTTAAGTTTAAGAACCTTAGAGAACTACCCCTGATTTTATGGTTACTGTTTCAGTTCTTTAAGATTTATAATTTGAGTGTCGGAGTTCTAGGATTGCCTATGTTTTTTTTGGGACCTTATATCTTATTTATGTGGGCACTGTTACCATGCTGAGAACCTCCGGTTCTCATACCATATATATGTTGTTGTTTATAGATGCAGGTCGAGAGGCACCTTGGTAAGCGTCTGGAGTTTATTCTACAAGCAAAGTGTTATATTTGGGACTCTGTGTTTTGAGCTTATGCTTTATATTCTGTAGTTAGATTCTCCTCTATATGTATAACTTTATTTTATCCATCTTAGAGGTCGATGTAGAGAAACAGGTTGTTATTTTATCTATTTGGGGATATTTTGGGTTTTGTATATCTATGTATTTATACTCCGGCTGGACTTAGCTTCACAGGTTGAGTCGGAGGTTCGGTATTTTGTAACTCTTGATATTCTACTTTTTATACTTATGTATTATCCTTTTCTATTTTCTCAATTTATGTTCACGTGAGCGATGCACTTTCATTTTGCGACTTGTTGTTTAAGCTTTATTTCAAGACTCCTCGAATATATATTCATTTTACCTATATTATATATATATATATTTTATTTTTAGAGGTCGTAATACATCGCCACCTCAATTTTATGACTATAGCAAAAGACTCTGCGTGGTAGGGTGTTACATTATGGTATCAAAGCAGTTCGTTCCTGTAGAGCTTGATGGATAGACTGACTATACTTCTGAGCATACTCTGAGTCGTGTTTATGTGCTATTTATGATATCAGACTGATATACATAGGATAAAGTTCATGAGCATGCATTTAGAACTTTGAAGCACTAGACTTCACGATATTGAGACTGATCACCTTGATATCACTTGTTTGGTGTGAACAGGGACCAGGTGGCGACTCGTGGATGTGGTCGCAGTCGAGGGAGAGATAGGGCTAGTAACACGAAACCTAAGATGACTGAAAATAATCCCGCAAACTTCATGACTGTCCTGGAGAACAAGGTTGCTGCTATGCAGGCTACAGCTGTAGCATTGGGGAATCAAGTCGGTAATGGGAATGGCGGTGACGGAGAGAAGGGGCCAATGACCTTAGCAACCTTCCTGAAGGTAAACCCACCCATCTTTAGAGGGACGACGAACCCCACAGAGGCAGATAACTGGTTTCGGGCGATGGAACGGGCGTTACGAGCACAACAAATCCCCGAGGATCAACGTGTTGAGTTTGTAACTTATCAGTTAACGGGTAAAACCCAGTATTGGTGGCAGGGTACGCGACGGCTAGTGCAGCAAGACAATGTTGCAATACCTTGGAATGCTTTTAGTTGGAATTATACAAAAAGTACTTCCCCAATTCGGTCAGGACAACTAAGGAACTTGAATTGTTGCAACTGAAGCAGGGTCAAATGTCTGTAGCCGAATACACAAATAAGTTTGAGGAATTATGCCGATTTTTCAAGATTTGTCAAGATGCTCTGGGAGACTTTGAGGAACGGAAATGCATCAAATATGAAGGAGGACTCCGGAGTGATATACTGAGTTTAGTGGGCCCGATGGAGATTAGAGTTTTCTCAGACTTGGTGAACAAGAGTAGGGTCACGGAAGAATGTTTAAAGAAGGCTACTATGGCAAGGAGTGATAGTCGGAAATTTCACCAAAGGGGACACAATTAAAACTTCGCACCAATGGTCCAAAAATTTAAGAGAAGAGGATACACACAACAATTTTTCCAAGGTCGAAATAATTTTGGAACGAATGATGATCATCGAGGAAATGTTAGAGGAAAACAGTCAGTGGCTGCTTCAGATGATTCAAGTTGTCAAAGATGCGGAAGCTATAACCTGAGTAAGGCGTGTCATTTTGGTTCGAGCTTATGCTATAACTGCGGTCATCCTGGGCATATGCCGTGGAACAGTTCACAAAGGGAGACTCAGGATGCCAGACAGTCCCAATGAGGTGGAGGTAACTATAAAATTGGTAGTCAAATCCTAATTGCCTTATATAACATTGAAATGTTGCGTTTATGTATAGTTAAAACAAAAATGATGAAATCGTACTAATGTGTCAAAACTTAAGATTGAACCTAGATTGCACTGCATGGGGTAATACCATTAGGTAGCGTTTGGTAGAGAGATAGAGACAGAAAGACTAAGATTGAGAGACAGAAACTAAAAGACAGAGATTGAAATAAATCTCAGTATTCTGTTTGGTGCAAAATGGGAGACAGAAATTGAAACAAGAATGAAACTCTAATTTAATTTGCACAAAGGATAAAATTAGAATTAATTAATTGAAATGAAGGTATTTTAGGTATAAAATGTTATTAAAATTTCAGTCTCCATCTCTAAAAATTTTAGTCCCCTGTGTCCCCACTTTTTGGAGGTACTGAAATACTAAAATTTTGGAGACAAAGACAGAAATTTTAGTACCAGTCTCTGAACCAACAAACACGATACTGAGTCTTAGTCTCTCAATCTCTGTCTCAGTGCCTCAAAATATATGCTACCTTAGAGCTTGTAGAGCTGAAGGAAGTTATTAGTTGATGTAGGGCAAATGATCGAACTCTTAGGGAGAAATAAAATCTGAGTGATGCAGCAGGAGTAAGATGAGAGCTGTGCAAGACTATTGTTTAGAACCCAGTGATGGTGGACTACGAGGATGAGGTGTGACGCAAATTTAACCTTTAACTACTAATCGGTTAGGTGTCGAGAGAGGGAGTACGTGGTGATAGAATTTGTGCTGAAGACCGGATTATTCTCGATTACCTTACGTACGATGACATTGTTAGAATCGGTAGAACTTAGGAGCTGGATGAAGTGAGTAATAGAAATGAAACCCGTTCAATCAAATGTTCCCGGTGAGAAGCACCTATTATATCGGAGGAAAACTAAGATAACAACAGGAGGGTTTATACCAGCGGGAGTGCATCAACGAACCTTTTCAAGCCAACCTAGCCTTTCTTTTGTGCCTCATATGGGGATTTCCATTTTGAATTTCATCTTGAGGCATGAGTTGATCATCTTTATAATTCTATTACTTATTGGCATGGTTCTCGTTTCTTCCGAGATGAGCCTGAATTTATCTTGGCATAATCGTGCAAATCATTGAAATTTAGGAGCTTAATACAAGTGAAGTTACTCTCCTTCACAAACCTTCGTTCCTTAGACATCAGCTAAGATTTATTTAATTCAATGCATTTTGTTTTCTCTCTATCAAGGCTTAATTTCAATCCTTTTCTTGGTGAACACCTTAATTCGTTTCTTGTGCATTTTTGCTCATCTCTAAGACTTGCTGCGATCACCATATAAGACATCATTTTATCTTCTAGCAAATATCGTTTGTGTAATTCAATCACCTTTGAGTTTACTATCTTTCCAAAAATCAACTCAACTTTAGTTTAACATGACGTGAAATTCCTAAACATAACTATCTAGATGCCAATTCCTTAATATCTTTTCACGTGTTAAGGTGCATTGTTGTTGGGATGCCTGAGTGCGAAAAAGTTTTTGAACCTTGAGAGAAAAGAGTGACTCTTTAGCCAAAATTCATGGTACCTGAACCTGAGGAATTATTCGGAGTTTCTGCGAAGCGCTATCGAGGGGTTTAGAATGTGAGTGGATACAACATCATGATGCCGTGTCAACATCTCAGTAGGAAGACTCTGGACCATAATCCAAGGATATAATGCCGTTAGGTAAATCATGAATCGAATGATAAATCCACTTACTTTTCACCTATGAGAGAAGACTAATTCCTCGAAGAAATTGATGAGATTGTGCATCAGGAAATAGTAAAGATGCGCGGTACGTTAAATCACTTGGGTATTGAAATGACCCCAGAAGATTAGGCGAGACAACGTAGAGGAGATTAAGCGAATTCGAAGTTGAGATTCTAACTGCGCATAGCCAATTGAAGTGTTATGCAAATAAAAGAAGAGGATACCTAGATAGGTTGAATGAGGAAGTTATGTACTTTTGACAAGTTACTTCAACAGACTAGAGTCCATGAGCAATCAAAACTAAGGAATTAAAACCAAGATGTATGAAACCATTTGAAGTATTAAGACAGATTAAGGGCCGGTGAGATATCAGACACCTTTTCTACTGTATCTCTTGAACCTGCATGACAAACCCACATTCCACAATGACAGCAGTATACCTCTGAGATAAACCAAATTTTATGGTCTGAGTTAATTTAAAAATCAACATGAGGATTTGACATATTGAGTAACTTCAATCAAGGGTGGTAATACCAGTGTTAAGTGACTAGGAAAAAAAGTAGTGTTGTTAATAAACGCTGCTTGGAATCAGGCTGAGATTGTTGAACACACTTGTGAACTCGAACCCAAAGTGAGAAGAGACTTCCCACACATCTTTTCAAGTAACTGGATTTGAATTTTGAGGGCAAAATTCTTGTTTAGGTGGGTAGGATATAAAACTAGAAAAATTAATAAGTAATTAGCTAATAAATTAATAATTAATTAAAAAATTTATAAAATAGAATTTTATAATTAAATAAGATAAAAAAATTAAATTACAAATTTTGACACTTATTTTAAAAAATTTGGCCCAAGATTGGGCCAGACTGATTGAACCAGGCCCATATTGGGCCCAAGGCCCAACCCAATTCCTACTTAAATGAAGAACACAGACACCTTTCTTCTTCATTCAAGCACACACACTGGTTTAGCACAAGAGGGAAGGGGAAGAGGGTTTCATGAAAAACCTAACCTTCAAAGTGGGATAACTTTTGCTCCGGTGATCAGAATTGCGTGCCATTTGCAACCACGCTTTGGTGTGTAAAATTTGAGTTTATGGATAACTTTTGCTTCGGTGATCGGAATTGCGTGCTGTTTACTGCTACGTGTCAGACTCATCGAGCCCTTCAATTTCATCAAAACAAAACTGTAAATAACTCGTATTTTCCTAGCTCCATTTCTGCTGGTGCATAAAATTTGGGTTTAGGGTTTGAGGAACTCAATTCCTTGATGATTTTCATGTTTTAGGGGTTCACTAGCCTTGATTCCTTGTGGGTATTTCTCAAGGATCAGTGGATGAAGGTAAAAATCTTAAACCTTTTCTTGATTAGTGAATTAGTAAGCTTAAATATTGATTATAGTGATATGTTGTGGGATTAGATTGAATATTGTTAATTTGGAGTACATTGATGATGTTGGGAGCTTGGTGGTTGGACCTTTGGTGGTTGGAATCATTGGGTGTGAATTGGAGTCTTTGAAGCTTGAATTGTGGTGGATTTGAGCTTGGGGAGGAATCGGCCAAAGTATGGTTTTGGTTTCTTGTAAATAATATATAATGTTTCGTGAAAACATAGGCTAGATAACCATAAGATAGGTTTAAGCAAGGATGTATGTTAAAAAATTAGTAATCCTAATAAAAAGATTGATGATTGATGAGTTTGATTATGAATGTGAATTGTTGAAATGTTTGATGAATTATGGAGGGTGATTGATGGAGGAAAAATATCGGTAAAAATTTTCACAAAAATATCGCATTGCAAGTATAGTTCTAAATCGACAATTAAACCTCAATCAACGTTTATAATGTTTGTCACTTAAGTAAACCTAATAAAATTAACCGAAGTATTTAAACACCGGGTCGTCTCTCAAGGAATTGTAGGGAAGTGTATTTATTACTGGTTATGAAAAAGTATATTTTTGGGTTTTGTAATAAGAAACAAGAAAGTCAAATGGCGAGAAAATAAACTAATAACTAAGTAAGCTCTTAGAAGGGAAAGATAATTAGAAGTCCTATCCGCATTATCATCATCAATTGTGATGGTAAATGTGAATTGCCTTCACTTAGTGAACCTCTAACCAATGGAGGAAGGTCAAGTGCATACAATCAACTTGAGTTCACAAGTCTCAGTCAACTCGTAGTGAGAGATTAGCTTTAGTGAAGTTCAAGCTAACCGGCAATCTTCAATCACCAATCAACAAAAGACTTTTGATAACTCAAGAGTCTCTAAATAATCAATCCAAGTCAAGACATAAAAATCTAAATTAAAATCCAACCAAGCATTTTATCAAACACTTGAAGGCACAAAATAAAAACATAGAAAACTAACAAGACATAGCAAAATCTAAGACTAACAATTGCAAGCAATCAAAAATAACAAATGAAGAAAGACTCAATAAACATGAAATACCTCAAATTGCATTAAAAGGAAATTGAATCTAACATGAAGAGTTCATAAACTAAATTGGAAAAATAAAGAAATCAACAAGAGAAGTAGATGAACTAAAGTACTAGAACAAATAAAAGTAGAAGAAACTAAATAAAAGCAAGGTAGAAATCTGAATTTGAGAAGAACTAAAACTAAAAACACTAAAACCTAGAGAAAGGAGAGAGCCCCTTTCTCTAGAAACCTACATCTAAAACCTAAAAATTGTGAATGAATGGAAAGTGAATCCTCCCTCCAGCTCCACTTTGCAGCCTCTAATATGTATTTTCATGCCTGAAACTGGGTCAAAAGTAGTCCAGAAATCGCCCCCAGCGTTTTCTGTTGATTGCAGCACGTGACGCTCGTCACGCATACGCGTTGTTGAACATTGCACCTTGCCACGCGTAGGCATCAGCCACGCGTGCGCGTCATGTTTGCTGCACCAGTCACACATACGTGTCGTCAACGCGTACGCATCGCTACCAGATTCTGAAATCCTTAATTTCTTGTATTTCTTCCCCTTTTGCATGCTTCTTTTCCATCCTCTAAGCCATTCCTACACTATAAACCCTGAAAATAATTAACAAACATATCACGACATCGATAGTAATAAATGAAGATTAAAAATGAGCAAATTTAAGACCAAAGAAGCATGTTTTCAATCATAGCACGAAATTAGGAAGGAAACTTAAAAACATGCAATTTATATGGATAAGTGTGAGAATAAGTGACAAAATCCACTCAATTTAATACAAAATAAACCGTAAACTAGTGGTTAATCAATCTCCCCACACTTAAACATTACCTTGTCCTCATGCTAAGCTCAAGAGAACCAAAAGAGTAAAGGAAAAATGGTAAGACTTATGCAGTGCAACTTATCTATATGGATGCAACTACATGTGAAATGCTTCTACCTACTTGGTTAAAAGTAAATCAAATTCTCCAAGAACAAATATGAACTGGATTCCACCAATTTAAATCATAAAATGAAGTACAAATAGACTTGCAAGAAGAAAGCTCGTGAAAGCCGGGATCAAAGAATCGAGCATCCAACCCTCACCAGAAGTGTATACACTCTAATCGGTCGAGTGTTTAAGGGTCGATTCTCTCAATTCTCTACTAATCTTGCTTTCTAAGGCTTGCTCTTTATCTACCAATCAACAAAAATTTAATGTATGAGTATTGATGAGTCCATATTTGATGGTATTTTTCGACTCAATTTGGATGGATTCTAGCACATGAACTCACACTTAAGCACCAAAATAGCATACTTTTGTATTTGACCCCTAGTTTGATCCTAAATGTACAAACATGCAATTTTGTGCTTTAATAGAGCAATTTAATCCCACCTTTGTGTCATTCGTTGTCGTGATATGGTTTGTGAGTGATTTCAGGCCTTGGAGGCAAAAATGGATAGCCAAAAGTGGAAGAAAGCATGTACAAGGGAGAAAACATAAAGAAAACAAGGAAAAGCACACACAGTGAAGTGTGCGTGCGCATAGCCCTGCGTGCGCGCGCACAAGCGAGAATTCCCATGTGTGCGTACGCACAAGTCTATTTTTAGCCGCGTGTACAGACGCACACATCTGTGCATCCACACAGGTCCTTGCACGTGAATTCATTAATGAAGCACGTGCTGCGTGAATTTGGAGCAATTTTTACATAGTTTTACATAGTAGTAGGAGTAGGAGTAGTGTAGAGTAGATAGCTCTCCTAGGGTTTATCAATTTCTATTGTAGCATTTTATAGCAAGCTTTGATTTTGGATTTTACTTCTTCAATTGTAAGTACTCTCAATTTCTTCTTTAATTCAAGCACTTTTACTTTCATTTCCTTTTGGTTCAAGTTACATTGTTCATATTGCAATTTTGTGTTTCTTGAAGTTTTGATTAATGAATTTTACATTTCATGCCTCCTTTATGTTTGATTGCTTGTTTATGTTTGGTTTTGTTGATAGTTAGTTATAGCTCTATATTTTACTTTGTAATTTTTCATGCTTTACTTTTATGCACACAAGGTATTTGTGAAAATGCCAACTCTAGATTTTGAGTAGATTTTTCCCATCTTGTCTTGTTGTTTGAGTTCCTAGGATACTAGAGTCATAATGTCCGACATTTAGTGGTAATTCTTGGGTAGTTAGTTGACCCTTGTTTCCATTGACGCTAGTCTTTTACCAACTAGTTTGGTGAGTTGGTTAGGACTTATGGGTTAAGGTCAAGTATGCTTGCTTGACTTACTCCTCGATGGTTGGGGTTGACTAGGTGGGATTGACTCATGATAATTACCATAGTTTCGGTTAAGGCAATGATAGGATTCCTTAGATACTCATTCCCAAGTCAAGGCTCTTTATTTGCATTTTCGCTAGTTTTGATCTCATTTTCCTTGTTGCTTGCATTACTTTCCAGTTTTGATTACTGCTTAGCTCTTTTATTAGTTGGTTCTTTTAATATTTTGTTCTTTAATTACAAAACCCCTTTTGTCCTCTTCATAACCGAAGGAAGTAACATTTCATTTGCATTCCTATGGAGAACGACCCGAGGTTGAAAGACTCTCGGTTTATATTTTGTTTTGAATTGAATTATTTGATTTGGGAATTAATTGTTGGTCTAGACTATACTTTCAACGATGGAATTCTACTTTGTGAAAATCTAGATCGACGATAAATGCCCAACATCAAATTTGGCACCGTTGCCTGGGATTGCAAACGGTGTTATATTGTTTGGTTGTTGTGAATATGTTAATAGTGTAAATAGCTCTTTTTGGTTGTTTGTTTGCTTTTGTTAGTAGTCTTTTTTTTTATATTTTCTTGATGACTTTTTCATACCATTGCCACAATGCACCCCAATGAAACCCAAACACTTACCTTTATAGTCACCAATCTTACACACCCCTCCCTCACTACACACAACACCAAGACCCTTACCCTCATGAGTTTGATTGTCAACCATCATCACCTCAATCTTCATCTTCATACATGGATCAAGCCACGCAAGAAGTACTTTTCATGCTCATTCAAGAACAACAAGAGTTCTGGAAGAAGCAAGAGCAAGTCATGTCTACCTTCGCAAAAGCTTTGGATCATTTAGCTTCATTGCGTTCATGCCACAAGCAAGAAATTTGAGTGGATGAATGTGTGGAACCAAGTGAAAAGTGTGGAGTGAAAGAAGAGTTGCAAAATCAAGAAGAAGATGTCAAGTCACAACATGAAGCGAAAAAGGAGATAAATAAAGAGTGGATAGGAATTGATCAAGAGGATTCCATCATTCAAGATTTTTTGTCCAACTTGGGTAATTCCTTCTATGACCTTCATGAACATCCTTTATTGGATTTGGAAGGAGATGTTGATGTGGACTTCACACGACCTCCAATCTTTGACTTGAGTGATGATGAAGAAGATTCAAAAGAGGTTGAGGAAGATATTAGTTGCCAAGAGATGAAGGCATTCATGCAAGAGCGAATTGAGTGGGTGAAGAATTCTCCAACAAGCTTTCTAGGCCCACATCAATATGCCGTTTTAGAAACGGATGGCCAACTTCGAACCTTTCTTGGAGTAGTGGATGGTGAAGAGAAGAATGTTAATTGGCAAGCAAAAAGGAAGTTCATCCAAGGAGCCAGCTTAGCATTTGGAGCTCAATTTTGGTTCAAGAGTCACTTTAGTGGATTCCGGAGAGTGCACAAGCGTATCAATGGTGATATAGGAACTCGATATGGGATCCGGGCATATACCTCAAGAATCAATACTTAAGGATCCTAGTTACTAGCTTGAAGTCTCTTATGAGTTTGATGCAACTTAATTGGGACCCCGGAGGTCGAATCAATAGCAAACTTGGTTGGAGATTCAAGGAGGAGTGGAAGCATAAGCCGCCCTAGCAAGGATCTCCTTACCAAGTCCAACTTAGGACTATAAACCAAAGTGCTAGGTGGGAGACACCCCACCATGGTAATATCCTTGTAACCTTCTCTCTTTTAGCTTTTGTTTAATGATAATTGGTTAGTTTGCTTGGTTGGTTGTTTTATTTTGATGTTTGTTGAGTAGTTTTAGTAAAATAAGGTGTTTTGGGAGTTTTGTGATGTTTTGGGGCTTGAAAACCTGTTTGGGACGTCAATTTTGGTGCCTTGGAGCCAAAATTTTTGTTACAGGAACAGAGACCTGTGCGTCTGCACAGCCTTGTGCGTGCGCACAGCTCCCCTGTTTTCCCATCCCTGTGCGTCCACACAGTAGTGTGTGCACGCACGCCCCCAAAAGCTCCCTCTGCTCGCTGCACATGCACGGCTTGTGCGTGTGCACACCACTCTCTTTTACCTTCTGTGCAAATGCACACCCTGCGTGCGGCCGCACACGTCACTTTTCTCTTTCAAAAAAAAAAAAAAATCCCGTGTGCGAGCGCATCCCTTTGTGCGCCCACACAGCTTGACCAACACCCCCTGGTCGCAGCGCACGCACAAGGTATGCGTATGCAACCAAACCTTTTCCCTCTTCTTTGCGTCCGCACACCCTTTGTGCGCCCGCACAGGTTGCGTTTCACCTCCTGCTCGCAGCACTCGCACGACCCTGCGCACGCGCACACCCCTTCTTTCTCCCTGTGTGCGTCCACACACGACCTCACTTTGTGCGTCCGCACAGGTCACTTTTCGAATGTTAATTCGAAAAGATCATGGGCTCGCGCTTCATCTCGTTACCTTACCCCAACCCCTTCTTCTCCTCCTCTGAACACACACACACACACTCACCCAACCCTTCTCCCTCTACCCTGCGACCAACCACCGCCGGCGACCGCCCCGCCATCACCGCCACACGCTCTTTCTCTCTCTCTTTCTCTCTCTCTCTCTCTCTCTCTCTCTCTCTCTCTCTCTCTCTCTCTTCCCTTTTCTCTTCTTCTTCTCTCTCCCTCCTACATTTCCCCCTTCTCTCTTTCCTGGCCCTACGCCAGTGCTGCCCTAGGCCGCGCCTCTCCAGCACCGACCAGTCACCAGCGACGGTGAGCTTCTGTGCCGCCGCAACCACGCCCTTCTTCTCCCTCTCCACCTGCTTCCATTCTCCCCTCTACATTGCAGGTTTGACCCCTGTTTCCCCTCCCCTGTTCCATTTCTTTTGTATCTCATTTTACTGCTTCTTTTTAGTTTTGATTTTTAATTCTGCTTTAGTTCCTAGGTGGTTTTAGGTTAGATAATTTATAGTTTTTTAGATTGAATATGAATATGTAATGCTGGTTGAATACTTGAATCATTTTCTGAACTCTAAATGTTTCTATGTTTGGATTGTGATGATATTGAACTGTGCTTGTTGCAATGTATATTGAAACTGTGATTGCTGCTCAAAATTTTTGCACAAGATATGCTTGATAAATTGCTTAAATGGAATTTTTGATCCAACTTCTATGTCTGATCAGCATAAATTTTGAATTTTCTTCCATTTGGCATTGCTAATTTCTGATTGTGCACACTTTCTGTTGAAAATGTAACTGCTGCATGAGATGATTTGGCTTATGCACCATGCTTTTGTTGAAACATCAACCTGAAATTCACATTACCTTGAGAATTTTGTTACTTGATGTCAATCTTTTGCTGAGCATATCATCCGTTGCTGATCTACTACATTATATGCTGACTACCGAACCATTTTGTTTTAAACCCAAACTAGCTTGAATAGTATCAATCTTCAATTCTGTTTAGCGCTTTATGCAGCAGTAAATATAATGTTTATTTGGTGAATTAAATAACTGCTTATTCATGTGTGTTTCACATCAAAGCCATGTACGTAACAACTTGTCCCTTTAAGTTTTTGAGCAATGCAACCTTGTTTTCCAATCGAGCATTGCTTTGGACAACAGATTGTGTATATGTGGTGATTTCCTATCTTCTAAACACGAATGTGCATAGGCTTTCACTCTGAATCTGATTTGTACCCATTGTGCCAATTTTTACAAAATTTTTCAACCTTTAAGGCACAATGGCGACAATCAATTTCTTTCCATTCAATTCACATACATCATGCACCTAAGTCCTATCTATGCTTCCATTGTTGTTTACTCATTGATTTGTCACTTAGGTTGCTTGATTTTGGGAAAATGCATTCTCTTTGGAACATTCTACTGTCTTACACATATTTTTCCCTGATTGGCATTTGTTTATCTGACTGTCTCTTAATTAAATTGTTTGATTATATCCTTCTTTTTTCTGTGATTTTATCTGTTCCCTGAGTTGTATTCTGTTTTTGTCTTTTTCAGAATGGGCCGCAAGGGAAAGGAAAAAGTCAACCCCTTGGCTCGCCCTCCACCCGTGCCTCCCAGTGATCATCCAGACACTTTCGTCAATTCCGAGGCCCAAGAACAATATAAGAAGTTAGAAAAGTGCGCCTTTCAATATGAGAGGAAGCTAAACCAGCACAAGAAATATGCGGATACAATACTTGACAGAATAAATTTTTATCATTGGGATTCGTAAAATCCGACCCGGTGGAAGTAAATGAACACCAGGTCAAGGAATTTTATGCCAATCTCCTCAAGAGGGATGCCCAAACCAGTTTTATGAGAGGTGTCACCCTGGACACCTCTAATACTGCTTTAGAGGCCCTCTTGGACATTCCGCATATTCCTCCGACTAGGGACGCTTATACTCAAATAATGACGGACATGACCACGGGCAAAATTTCTTTGGATGTGGTCCTGAAAAAGATTGGCCAACCTGAGGCCACATAGGAATACAGTAAGGGAGAGCAGCCTGTACCCTCGAGCATTGCATGCATGGACCTCAACCCAGAGGCAAGGATCTGGCAGCAGATCATTGCCAATTATATCTTTCTGAGCACGCATGCCACGCATATCAGAATTCGTGTGGCAGTGATACTATGGGCTATTCTGGAGGAAAAGAGGATCTCTGTTCTTTCCCTTATCAGAGAGTCGATGATGAAGGTGAACCTACAGCAGAAATTCAACATTTCCTTCCCATCACTCATCACCAGATTAGCAGCCTTATCTGGTGTAGAGAGACGCCCAACAGACCAGACGTCTGTCTACATCAACAAGCAGCCATATCTTCCATACGAAGATTATGACGGGCCGCCTCAGAAGAAGAGGAAGACTATTGAGCCTCCATCAGTAGCAGCAGTGCTCTCAGCACCTCCTACAGCTCCCACACCCATACCCTGACCTCAGACACCATATGAGTTATGCCGGGACATCCTTCAGGCCCTCCACCGATTCGAGCGTTGCAACGCTCGCCGCTTCCAATGGATAGTGGCGAAGTTTGAGGGTAGAGACCCTGGGCCACCTCCTCCAGATACACCAGAGTCAGAGGCCGAGGAGCCTGCATCTGAGGATCCAGCAGCTGAAGCTGGCCAGGTAGTCAAGCCTCCTGAGGAGCCCACGACTGAAGAGGTAGGAGTTGAGAGAGCTAAGGAGCATAGAGCCACGAAGCCACGAGTTGAGAGAGCTGAGCCGGCAGCTGTAGCCGAGACGAGAGCACAGACCACCACATAGCCATCCAGCGCCATTATTGTCTACTAGCGTCATCACCACCCACCACTGCCAGGCGGTGGAGCTTCACATGATTGACCTCTCCCGATTGATTCCTTTAGCACCGAGGATAGTGCATGACTTAAGTGTGGGGGAGGATCTTCTATTTTTGGGTGTAAATATTCTCTCATGAACATTTCTATTTAGTTTATTTTTAGTTTTTATTATGCTTTGGTGGATATTGACAGTACTTTACTTTTTCTTATTGCTTAGCACTTTTGGTATATATTAGTTGCTTTTAGTTATCTTTAGTATTGCATTTCTAGTTTTGGTATATATATATATATATACCAAAAAGTAACATGAACAATTAGGATCAAGATAACCAGGCATATGCTATTCACATCATCCAATCACAATCCATATCTATACTATATACCAAGCAATATAAAGATGTAATATATATATATATATACCAAAAAGTAACATGAACAATTAGGATCAAGATAACCAGGCATATGCTATTCACATCATCCAATCACAATCCATATCTATACTATATACCAAGCAATATAAAGATGTAATATATATATATATATAGATATGGATTGTGATTGGATGATGTGAATAGCATATGCCTGGTTATCTTGATCCTAATTGTTCATGTTACTTTTTGCTTGTTGAAAATTCGGAAAGAACTAGGAAATTTTGAAAAATTTTGCATCAATCACATCATACATACATATAGGAAATAATTTTGGTGTAAAAAAAAGACAACAAGAATTCCCAAGAATTTTGGTCAAGGGCATGCAGCATGCTATTGAATTAATTGAGAAAACTGTTTTCAACCTTGCTTGAATGATTTCTTTTTGGAACATAGAATAGTAAAGAACAAATACCTTGTGAGTGGTTATACATTTTAACCACTAACTTTGTTCATTGTGTGATATATCTCTTCTTTGATTATAATTTTGGTGTTGCTTGATTCTTTATTTCCATTGATTAATGTCTTGAATTTCATTGAGCATGATTGAGGCCATCTTTGAATTAAGCTTACTTACCCATATAGCCTTACCCTTGCATCTACCCTTGTTAACCCCTTATGAACTTTATTTACCCCATTGTTCCTGATATTAGCACACCATAACCTTAAGCAAAAAACCATGATTTACCTATTAGCTTAGGTTGAGGAGTGTGTCTCATTTAAGTGTGGGAGAATTTTGAAAAACATTGGTAGTAAATGGAATTGTTTGATTTGGGTATTTCATCAAAAACTTTGGAAAATGGGAACATTCATGTATGAACTACTTAACCATATGCAATTCTCACTTCAAAAAAAAAAAAAAACCACCCTTCATCCTATAAAGGGCGCAAAGTCACCCAAAAGGGTAAACAAATGGATAAAGAATTGCATATGTGATGTTTATGTGACAAGCATACATGAGTGCTAGTGAAAAGAGTCGATGGAAGGTTACGATTGCATTTGGTTTTGATTTGGTTGATATAAGTTGATGTGGATGACTTAAACTAATCAAGGGTTCAACCATTTTAGTCCACTTATCCATATCTATCCCACCTTTACCCTAACCCCATTACAACCCTAATAAGTCCTCATGATAATAGCATTCATGCATCACTTGTTGTTGATTGTTAGATGAAAAGCAATTCCTTGAAAGCATGATTAGAGGAGACTTGAGTGATTGAAACCCTAAACACCGAGTGATTAGAGTGTATACACACCTAGTGAGGGTTCAATTATTCAACTCTATGTTTCCATACTTCTTATCATGTATTCTTGCAAGTTGCTTCTCTTTGATGGGTTAAATCAATTCTCTAGATTTCGGATGAATGGGATCATTTCCTTGCTTAGCCCTGTTTGTCTATACTTGCTTGGGAATTCGATTGTTTGTTTTCACCAATTTCATATAGATACTATAGATAGATAGATAGATATATGGAATTTGCATACTTGCATGCATATAGGTAGTTGCATTTAATAAGTTCATTACCCCCTTTTTTTAATCATTCTCCTTATTAGTTTAGCATGAGGACATGCTATTGTTTAAGTGTGGGAGAGTTGATGAGTCCATATTTGATGGTATATTTCGACTCAATTTGGATGGATTCTAGCACATGAACTCACACTTAAGCACCAAAATAGCATACTTTTGTCTTTGACCCCTAGTTTGATCCTAAATGTACAAACATGCAATTTTATGCATTAATAGAGCAATTTAATCCCACCTTTGTGTCATTCGTTGCCGTGAGATGGTTTGTGAGTGATTTCAGGCCTTAGAGGCAATAATGGATAGCCAAAAGTGGAAGAAAGCATGTACAAGGGACAAAACATGAAGAAAACATGGAAAAACACACACAACGAAGTGTGCGTGCGCACAGCCCTGCGTGTACGCGCACAAGCGAAAATTTCCATGTGTGCGTACGCACAGGTCTATTTTTAGCCGCGTGTGCAGACGCACACGTCTATGCATCCGCACAGGTCCCTGCACGTGAATTCATTAATGAAGCACGTGCTGTGTAAATTTGGAGGCCTTGGCTCATTTTTGGAAGGCTGAAATGCTATTTTGGAGTGCTATATAAAGGAGACTTCAACACTTATGAAAGAGGGAGGCATTGGAGCAATTTTTACATAGTTTTACATAGTAGTAGGAGTAGGAGTAGTGTAGAGTAGATAGCTCTCCTAGGGTTTATCAATTTTCATTGTAGCATTTTATAGCAAGCTTTGATTTTGGATTTTACTTCTCCAATTGTAAGTACTCTTAATTTCTTCTTTAATTCAAGCAGTTTTACTTTCATTTCCTTTTGGTTCAAGTTACTTTGTTCATATTACAATTTTGTGTTTCTTGAAGTTTTGATTAATGAATTTTACATTTCATGCCTCCTTTATGTTTGATTGCTTGTTTATGTTTGGTTTTGTTGATAGTTGGTTATAGCTCTATATTTTACTTTGCAGTTTTTCATGCTTTACTTTTATGCACACAAGGTGTTTGTGAAAATGCCAACTCTAGATTTTGAGTAGATTTTTCCCATCTTGTCTTATGGTTTGAGTTCCTAGGATACTAGAGTCATAATGTCCGACATTTAGTGGTAATTCTTGGGTAGTTAGTTGACCCTTGTTTCTATTGACGCTAATCTTTTACCAACTAGTTTGGTGAGTTGGTTAGGACTTATGGGATAAGGTCAATTATGCTTGCTTGACATACTCCTCGATGGTTGGTGTTGACTAGGCGAGATTGAGTCATGATAATTACCATAGTTGTGGTTAAGGCAATGATAGGATTCCTTAGATACTCATTCCCAAGTCAAGATTCTTTATTTGTATTTTCGCTAGTTTTGATCTCATTTTCCTTGTTGCTTGCATTACTTTCCAGTTTTGATTACTGCTTAGCTCTTTTATTACTTGGCTCTTTTAATCTTTTGTTCTTTCAAGTATACATATCAAGAGGTCTTTTCAAGGGTTGTAATAGGGTTAGGGTCAAGGTAGGAATGTATTTGATTAAGTGGACTAAAATCTGAATCCTTGATTAACCCAAACTTCCCACCTAACCTAAGACATTCCATTAATCAAAATACAAAATCTAACTACCAATTAACTATGTTTACCACATATTCATGCATCCCAAATTTGAATACAACTCATATGCATTGTTATCGCCACTTACTTCGGGGCATTTTGTCCCCTTTTTATTATTTTTTTCTTCTTCTTTTTATTTTTCTTTTCTTTTTATTTTTCTCAATGCATATGATTAAGGTATTGAATGCAAGAATATGTGCTCAACTATTTTTTTTTCACATTTTCACCAAAAATATACAATACCCAATTTTCAAACCACATGTTTCCAAACCCAACTTTCCCACACTTAAATCATGAACACTCTCACTCATCTAAGTTAACCAAGGATTCAAATTAAGGACATTATTATTTTTCGTTTAGAGTTAATGATGTGCTAAAGTAAAGAACAAATGGGGTAAAATAAGCTCAACATTGGTTTGCAAAGGATAATGAAAGGGTAAGGCTATATGGGTATGTAAGCTATAATGAAACAAAGGCCTCAATCACATAAGTGTATGCATACATCAAATAATAGAAATATAGAATCAAGCAAGACAAATATCACAATTTTAGAGAGAACAACACACACCAAAATAAAACATTGGTTGATAAGATGCAACTAATCAAATAGGTTCAAAAATCTCACTAGGTTTTGTGTGTTCGAGCTCTAAACCATATTCCAAAATAAATATCTTCAAGCAAGTTCAACAAAAATTTTAATTAAAATGAGTGAAATACTATAAAATAGTGTATTGAAAAAAGAAATTATTACTTCAACCAAGTAGGACATAAATGCAAGCAACTAACTACACATGCAATCTATTATGCAATGCAACAACTAATCTAATAAAAAAGATTAAGAATTGGTGTTGGAAAAGGAAATAGTTACCCATGGAAGTCGGTATCGACCTCCCCACACTTAAAGATTGCACCGTCCTCGGTGTATGCAAAGATGTGCAAGTGGACGAGTTGCATCTAGCTCTTGAAATCTCAACCTTGATGAGTCTTGATTTGTAACTCCAACCACTAAACATCCTTCTCTTACGCTTAATTCCACAAAGCCTCCTAAGTTGGTCATCCGTTTCAAGCATACCATACTCAAGTGGGACAATAAAGCTAATAGAGATAAGTTTTACCCACTCATATGAAGGACTAGACGGCAATCAAAGTAGCGAAGTCTCAAACGATCTTGACAAAGCATATTCAACTCCTGTCCAACCTTGCCGAAGGACTTCCACCTTTTGAAAAGATTCTTCACTTTCAAGCTCTTTCTCACCGAATTCATCCAACTCTTCTCCGTCACTCAAATCATAAATATGAGGTTGAGAAAAATCTACCTCAATGTTGCTTTCAATTTCATCGGGAGAAGGTTCTTCAAACTCAAGGGGTTCACTTGTGGATGCAAATTCATTGCTAGGATGGCTTGATTCATGATCATTTTCACCAAGGGAACCTGCCTCTTGATCTATCCCATCCAATTCCTCATAGGGAACATGCCTTCGAGGTTGTGCACTACCCTCTTTAACATTAATTTCAAGCTTCTTGGAGGAATACTCTACAACTCTAGATTCCCATGGAGGTTCAGCATCTCCTAAGTCTTCGACCACTTCTTCCTCTTCAATAATTACGGCTTCCTCCAATTGTTCCAATACAAAGTCACATTCCTCACTTTCCACCGGAGATCCTAGTCTCTCCTTCATGCTACGTTCTTCATTAGATTCTCCACATGCGGCCATGGGGGTACTTCGAGTGTCGAAGCGCAGGGAGGTTAAATTATCTACTACCTTAGTCAAGGTAGCTATGAACTCTAGTGTCGTTTGTTGGATCTCTCTTTGCCCTTGAAGAAGAACACCAAGGATGTCATCCATTGGAGAGTAGAGTGGATATGAGGATTCATTGCTTAGGAGGAAGGGTTCATGATAGAAAGGTGGTTTATCATGATAATGAGATGGCTGTTCAACACTCTCCATCTTTTCCACTTGTTGCACAACACACTCCAGTCCCTTGTTCTCAAGTTGAGATTCCAAGGTCTCCTTCATGCTCCACTCTTCGGTTGACTTTCCACATTCATCCGTGGAAATGCTCTGTTTGTTGCATGAGTCCCATGGGTCGATGGTAGCTCTTGTTTTGGCAATGTTAGTCATGAAAGCTTCGTGTGCTTTTCGACTTTCCTCTCACTCCATTTGATGGATGGTTGCTTGAAGTGTAACATCCCGTCCAGCAAAATACCTTGCTTAAGTCAGGGTATTCTACTAGAAAGAACATTACGTAACCTTTTCTAATATTAACTACTTAATTATCGAGCCTTTGTATTGAGTTCGCATTTCAGCTTTAAGAAAATGCCAGAAAATTTTATTTTTATTCATTAAAGTCATGTTTCAAAGATTTCCAACAAATAATAATCACATAAATATTATTAATAATAATTCTTATGCAAAAGAAACGAAAAAAAACTCAAATATAATATACTAAACCTACCCGTCTATGTAAAATAAATTCTCAAGGAACAACAGTGAGGGGACTCTATGAAAGCAATTTAAACCATAAAGAAAACCTACTAATCGCTCGCAGCTTCAAATTACATCTTCAAACCTGTGTCAGTGAAAGGGTGGAAAATTTGGGGGTGAGAACCAAACCACAAGTTCTCAGTAGAGGTAGAGAATGCCGTGAAAGTAAAGAATCAAGTGCAAATAGTTAATTTCGTTTAGAGATATTTAAAAGAAAGCTGTTTTCATTTGCCTTATGAATCCTCTTGTAAACCAACGGTTAAACTTTCAAAATTCAAAACCTTCTTTAAAAGCATCAATTTATTATCCGAAATCCTAAACCCATATTTTCCTTTATAAAACCCTTAAAACTTTTTCTAGACTGTATGAATGACTAATTTGTTCCATGCATAGGTTCATTAAGTCTATGCTGAACCAACTTAATCTTTCATACTTTACTAAACCTCAAACACAAACCAGTCACAGCCTCAGGCCCAAGCAATTCAATCAACATCCAAACAATCAATTACAAACATAAGTAATAAGGTTCAAACACAATCAAGAGCAATTACATCAAGTATAGCAATTAGCAGTTAAACAGAATTATTCACATAGGCAAACCAATTACAATATACACACTCAAATAATGTCACATAGATGCATATGATGAATGTCTAGTCCTAGTACAGGCCATGAGCTCATGTGTCGGTTGGCTGCCCGCAATCCTGACGTTTATCCGGTCACGAGTAATCCACGATTTCCCAGATACAATTTTCTGTTTTCTAATTAAATGCGCATATAATAATAGCCGCTCATTTGAGACAGCCTCTGCTTTTTGTAGAAAAATATATATATACTCTGCTCTGCTCTGCTCTAGGGATACGGAGAATGGTTGTTGGTAACTTAGTTTTCCTACCAAAACTCTGGGTTGCTTTAAGCAACTAATATACATACAAATATCTCTTTATTATATTACTCTTCTCTTTTTATTTCTTTACTCTTCTCTGATAACTCTTTTCTCTGCATCTCTTTACTCTGTTCTGACTACTCTTTTCTCTTTATCTCTTTACTCTTTTGTAATTGTAAATATGCAAGCGGGACAAAAACCACGTCCTTGCCAACAACTTTATAAACCAAATATCTTTTCTCAAAAGAATCATTGAAGTTATTATTATTAAACAAGCCTTAAATATTTATTTTGATTAATTCCTTATACTTTTATAAAAATTTGGACATAATCTCCTTTAAAAATAGGACTTAGCCACTCTTACGGGTCCTAACCAAACAATTTACCAAACTCTTTTCAACCTTTCCAATATCAAATCATTTCAAAATCAAACAATTTCCAATATTGAATCAACCATATAATGTTAAGATTCATCTTTAACTCTATGGGCTCATAACTGTCACTAAGATATCCTCTAAGACATCCTCGACACTCTATCTTCTTTTCTATTTTTAATATAACAAATAAATTTAGAATTGCACAAACTTTATGTCCAAGCGCTCATATTGAAATAAACTTTCTAACAAACTAAAGACCATAATTTTCTAATTTTTCTAGCCTTAGAAATAGAGAAAAAACTATGACTGCTCTGTAGTGTTTAAAAAAAAAAAAAACAACAGCAGCATGTGATATTCAAAATTCAATATAAAATCCAAATTAAATCCAATGACCTTAAAAATAAATATGCTTCAACTTCACTCATCCAGAGGTTTTTTCCAATTAGTTCCAGGTCAATACCATTTTTAATGAAGGAGTTATGTAACTTGGAAGTTGAGTAATTTTCTGCAGAATTCTATTTTAAGAGTCAATGAACATATCCTCTTCCAAGTCCCATAACTCACTCATTAAAACATGGACAGTCCTAAAATTTAAATTACATATGCTAAACATACTTAATTTTAATCTCCAATTGGTTGCACCTCAATATCAGTCCAAAATCAATAGTTATAAAATTTCTGTTACTGATTTAAGAGAACAGAATCTGGCTTTTACTGCATAACGCGTCATATTTCAAAAATTAATATCTTTAAAACCACAATCCCAACTGTTCTGAAATTTTACGACGTTAAAATAATAAGATTAAAGTTTTATTTAAAATTAGTTCTGTTTCAAAATTCAATTCGAAACATTCACAGCAGAGCCAACAAGTTACTGCTGTTCTAAAAATTCTGCAGTAAAATCAGACTCCTCACCCGTAATTTAAAAATTCACCATAAATCATATATTTAACAAAAAAGTCTCAAGTTCTCCAGTTCAGTTACAAATATTCCCAAGTTTAAGCTGAACTTGATTCCACGCAATTCTGATCATCACAGAATTAGTTACAGCCTTTCAAAGTTACTGTTTTCATTTAAAGATAATATAGAAAATCAGATTTCACAGTTTAACTTTGAAAAATCATAACTAATTGTTTAGTTAATATGAAACCTTCAAAATTGAATCCTAACAACTACACTTACTAAATTTTACTCAAATTTTAATCTCACACCGTTTTGATCACTAGCAAATTATTGGGTTGTCCTCAAAGTTACTATTCTATTTTGAAAATCAGATTCTTAATAATAGTTTAGTCTTTTAGGTCCTAATCCTTCAACAATTCTCAATTCAATATCAAATATATCGAATGATTATCTCAGCCTCAACTAATTATACATAATCAGTTAATACCTCAATTCTCAACTAGTCTCGAGTCACTCTCACAACCATAACAATATACCAAACAACCATTTCAACAGCCAACAGTCAATAATTTAATCATCTACCACACATAGTTACATTCAATTCAATCACAACACCAAACACAATCCCAACCACAATCCAATATTCATATAATCAATCAATTACTCACAACTATTAATCCTATTTGCAGTTATTCAATAAATCTTATAGGCATTCTAAAATTAAAACCATTTAAATTAAACCCCCTACCTTGATTAGCCGAAATTAGATAATTAAGCACAGAAAACCCCTCGTTTGTTTTAGTTCGTAGTAACAACAGACTCGAACCAAACTAGCAGCAGCAGCAACAACTCTAACAGTTCTTTATTATCATAAACACTATCTCCGATAAATTTGTCTCGATTTCGGCAACGACGATGACAACGAAAGAACACAACTCATCTCCCTTCTCACATTCTGTTTGACGACGTTCTCACTCCCAGGGCAGTAGCTGAAATAGTTCACAGCAGCAACGCCGATGATGCTTCTCTGACGGCAGACTCTCAACAGTGGCTCTATCAATGAAAACAGGGCGCAACAGCAACGGTGTGATCCCAATCGATGGCAGCGGTGGCGGCGGAGCAAGACGGTGCGAGAACGGACCTCATCCTTCTCCTTCCAAGTTCGTCCTTCTGACAGCAGTGACGGTTAGGATCCGGCGGCAGTGGCTCCCTCTATGGCGACGGTGGCGGTCTAGGCGGAATCAGCAATGATGACGGAAGCAGCCTTCCTCCCCTTCCTTGACTTTCGAGCTCCTCGTCTCCCTCTCTCAATCTCTCTTCTCCTTTCTCACGTCCGACTCTCTCTCAGTCACTCCTCCACCTTCATCTGACGGCGACGGCGACGACGGTTGATGAAAAGGATCACGATGGTTCAGAAATTTAGTAAAACAATTTTTTCATTAGTAGTATAGTCCTAACCAACAAATAATTCTCTAAATCAAAGTTTAATATTTCTAATTCAAATTAATCGAGAGTAATAAAACCTCGGGTCATTCTCTCTAGGACGCAATTGGAAGTGTTTCTCTTTCGGTTTTGGAGGCAAAAAGGGGTTTTGCAATCAAAGAACGAAAGATTAAAAGAACTAAGCAATAAAAGAACTAAGGAATGAGCAAAATTGTCAATTAATGCAAGTAGGAATTAAGTGAGATCAAAACTAGTGAAAATGCTATAAATGCAATAAAAGTCTTGACTTGGGAATGAGGATCCAAGGAATCCTATCATCGCCATAACCACAACTATGGTAATTACGATGAGTCAATCTCGCCTAGTCAACCCCAACCATCGAGGAGTAAGTCAAGCAAGCATAATTGACCTTAATCCATAAGTCCTAGCTAACTTACCAAACTATTTGATAAAAGGCTAGTGTCAATGGAAACAAGAGTCAACTAACTATCCAAGAATTACCACTAAATGTCGGACATTATGACTCTAGTATCCTAGGAACTCCCACAAGCCAAGGTGGAAAAATCTACTCAAATTCTAAAGTTGGCATTTTCACAAACACTTTGAGTGCATGAAAGTAAAGCATGGGAAATTGTAAAAGAAAATAAAAACTATAACCAAGCTATCAACAATATCACTAATAAACATCCAAACAAGCATAAAAAAAGCATGAAACATTAAATTCATCAAGCAAAACTCCAAGTAATACAAAATTGGAAATATGAACAAAGCACTTGAACCAAGAGGAATTGAAAATAAAGACAATGTAATTAAAGAGAAATTAAAGAGCACTTACAAAAGAGTTGATCAACATCCAAAATAAAGGCTTGCTATAAAATGCTACATAAAAATTGCATAAACCCCAGGAGAGCAATTCTACCTACTCCTACTCCTACTATATGAAATTATGAAAAATAAAGTCTAAGTCCTAATCTACCTAAAAAGCTTCCCTTTGATATGTGTTGAATCCCCCTTATATAGCACTCCAAATTCAGCTCTAAGCCTTCAAAATTTGGGCCAAAAGCCCTCATAAAACGCACAGCACGCGTTTCATTTACAAAATCACGTGCAGGGACCTGTGCGGACGCACAGATGCGTGCGGCCACACACTTGGCTGAATGGGTGATGAGTAATTTGGTGAAAAATAAATTTCTCCCAAAACACACAAATCTAACCGGCAAGTGTACCGGGTCGTATCAAGTAATAAAAACTCACGGGAGTGAGGTCGATCCCACAGGGATTGATGGATCAAGCAACTTTAGTGGGTGATTAGTTTAGTCAAGCTAACATTGAGTGATTTGAGTGACAATTGAAGCCAACAGAATGTAAATGACAAGGAAAATTAAAGTGCAGAAAGTAAATTGCATTGAAACTTAAAGAGCAAGAAATGTAAATTGCAAGAATCTTAAATGACAAGAAATATAAATTGCATTAAATGTAAAGGGGCTGGGGTGCTGGAAATTAAATAGAGCAATAGATCAAGCAACTGGAAATGTAAATTGCAGGAAGAATAAAGGAAATTGGATGCTATGAATTAAAACAGAATTTAAACTGTGAAGTGCAGTGAAGTAAGGAACGCTCAGATTCTCAGCTTAATTGCAAAATAAAATTGAAGATCTCAGGGAATCAAAGAGACTAGAAAACGAGTCTAGATCTCAAGCCCTTCCTTGATTCAACAGAGAATAATTGCAGAAGAAGATAGAGAAGAAAGCAGTAAAGAGAGTTTTGATTCAAATCACAATTCACTGAAATTATGCTGACAAGTAAACAGAGAGAATTCTCAAGGTGAGATTGAAACAGAATTTCTTCAATTCTCAACCCAAGATTCAAAAACAAAGAAAAGAAAATTTAAAGAGAGCTCTTGAATCCTCGTGCTCCCTTCTGGAGCCAGCCTCCCCACAAATATGAAAATGATGCCTTATATAGGCTTTACAAAATGGAAATGAAAATGAAATTAAAAACAAATTACAATTAAATGAAATTCCTATTTTATCTATTTCTTGTGCCTTTGAGTGATGATCATTTGGGCCCTTGCTCTTGATGGAATTGGGTTGATAAAGGCCTTGGTTGATTGCTCTTGGAGTTTGAAGAGGAACCGAATTGAACCAATTGAACCGGTTTTGAAATTAGCCATAGTTGGAACTAACGTTTGAGCCGAAGTTAGGGGCCTAACTTTGGCTCCAACTTTTCATAGCAGCAAGCAACATTCTACTGGTATGGACGTTGGTGCCAACGTTAGGGGTCTAACTTTGACCCTAACGTTGGCCTCCCTTATTCACATTTATGGGGCCAACTTTGTCCTCTTGTCATGTTGCCAATTTTATGCCCAATATAGACTATCATATATGGTTGGAAATCTCTGAATGTCAGCTTTCTAACCCACTTGGAATCACTTCAATTGGACATCTACAACTCAAGTTATGCTCATTTGAAGAGGGCATGGTCGCTGGCTTTGGTGTGCAGCGTTTGAGGTAACGTTAGCCCTCAAACGTTGGCGAAAACGCCAGTTCTGGAGGCTCAAATGTATTGTCCACCCCATACTATTATATATTTTTGGAAAGCCCTGGATGTCTACTTTCCAATGCCGTTGGGAGCACATTATTTGGAGCTCTACAGCTTGAGTTATACTCCTTTGAAGGTGCAGAGGTCAGTTGGCCTCACTGCAGGTTGCCACCATGTTCGTTTATGCACATTGCGGGGCAGTTTTCTCCCTCAATTTTAGTGTCCACCATGCAGTGTCATATATGCTTGGAAAGATCTTGATTCCTACTTTCCAATGCTTCTTGAATCACCTCATTTGGAGCTCTGTAGCTCAAGTTATTCTTGTTGGAAGTATACCCCTTGTAATCATGAGATATTCATTCTTTCATAATATGTGACAATTTTAGCATAAAACCTCATGAAATAGCATGAATTCATACATGGTTGATTAAATCAAAGGAAACATGAAAATCTACCCAATTGGCTTGCTTATGGCTCAAGAAAGTGCATAATTCAATTAAAAACAAAAGAAAAAGGCTAGTTAAAATAGGCTAAGATGACTTGTCATCAATGGGCTCCTGTGCGTACGCACAGGTACTTGTGCGCATGCACACATGCAAATTTTCTCTTGTGCCTGCGCACACACATTTGCCTGTGTGTGCTTTTCCTTATTTTCTTCATGTGTTCTCCCTTGTACATGCTTTCTTCCACTTTAGCTTATCCATTCTTGCCTAATTGACCTGAAATCACTCAACAAACATGTCATGGCATCAAATGGAATAAAAGTAGAATTAAATTGCTCATTTTAAGCACAAAATTTCATATTTTCACATTTAGGATCAAATTGGAGACAAAACACAAAAGTATGCTATTTTGGTGGTTAAGTGTGAGTTCATGTGCTAGAATCCCTCCAAATTGAGTCAAAATATACCATTAAATATGGACTCATCAACGGTCTTCCCGGTGCCTTCCCTTCCATCCCCTCCCTCTCTTCTCCTTCCTCTTCTTCCTGTTTTCCCTATTTCATTTCTTCCCCTTCTGCGTATGTTTTACTTATTTTGATTAATGGAGTTAGGGTTTTATTTGGGAACTTTAATGTTAGGATAAAATATGTATCAGTAATATAATAATTTTACAAGGTATTTGAGATAAAATAACAATTCAGAAATCAAATATAATACTATAAAGATTACTTTCAAAATACGCAAGATTTTATTTATCAATATATCAATGAACTCAAATAATTATTTTTAATTTAAATCATAAAGTAAACATACTAATCACATTTTATAAAATACAGTTTAAACCCGAGAATATCAATTATTCAGATTATATGCCATAATCTTTCATAATCTCTCTATTACCAAAACTTTAATTTCAATTTGTATAAAACAACTAATTATAATAAAAATTGTACATACACATTAATTAACTTAAACTCAAACTATTTATAAAAATTAATTTAATCATTCCTAATAAATTAATCTCTAAAAGTTCAAACTAATAAAATAAACCATAATTCATTCATAATAGAAATTACTTAAATTAAATATATAACACTTCCATTACTAAATTTTATTTCCAAAGCATATGAGATAACCAATTATAAAAATTACATAAGAATATTAATTAACTTAAACTTCAAATATGAATAAAACTAATTTAATTACTCTTAATTAATTAATTCATAAAATAAGATATCAAATTAGTAAAATAAATCGTAACTTTTTCAGGATAAAAGTTACTTAAATTAAATTGTACAATTCTTTATTATTTTTCAATTACTAAAATTATACAAAATATTCCAATATAATAAAATTACTTAAGAATATTAATTGATTCAAAATAAAATTATCTCCGAGTCTATTTAATTATTTCTAATAAAATAATTTCTAAAATTATAAAGTTTAAACTTAATAAGATAAAATCACAATTTATTTATATTTAGATTTTCAAAAATGCGGGATGTTACACCCAACAATATCAAACAAGTCACGAAGCACCAAAATAATGCAAGAAATTCT
The DNA here is from genome assembly GCF_000816755.2 of Arachis ipaensis. NCBI lineage: Eukaryota > Viridiplantae > Streptophyta > Magnoliopsida > Fabales > Fabaceae > Arachis > Arachis ipaensis. The sequence continues at coordinate 95,619,541 of NC_029789.2, read as the reverse complement.
CAACAATTGAGTAAGCGAATTCAACACCATTATTAAAATAAGAAACTCGAAAAAAATAAAGTAAAAACAGGCTATAAAAACAAAATAAAAATGCAAAGAATAAAAGTATACGAATGCGATAAACAAAAAAAAATAGAACATGAGAAAAAAACTCTTTTTTTATTTTTTTTACCGGCACGGACGCTAATGCGTGAGCATTTTTCCTATCTTTTCCTAGTGAAGATTACTTAACAATAAATAAATGATTCAAAATAAAGCTATTTTCGGATCTATTTAATTATTTCTAATAAAATAATTTCTAAAATTATAAAGTTTAAACTTAATAAGATAAAATCACAATTTATTCACATTTAGATTTTCAAAAATGCGGGATGTCACATGAAGTCGATTCATTGCTCCCTTAAAATGATCTCGTGGCTCTTGTTCTGCTTGGCTAACATAATTAGGATCATATTGCTTTTGGATTGATAGATATGGACATTCCCCTATGGAGGGTTGTGGTGGAAAGAAAAATTCATCTTGTGGTTGAAAGTTTGCATATATTGGAGGTGGTGTATATTGAGGTGGTGGTTCTTGGGAGTAATTGAGTTGGAATTCGGGTGGCTTTATGTATGGTTCATTTGGCTCAAAAGGTGGTTGGTATGGTGGATATGTGTTAGGGTCATATAGAAGTGTTTGATAGTAGGGGGATTGTAAGTATGGTGGTTCCAAACTATATTGAGGAGGGGGTTCATAGGCATATGGTGGTGGTTGTTGGTAGTTACAAGGAGGTCCACCATAGCCATTAGATAGGTATGCATCAAAGGGTGGTTTTTGCTTATAGTATGTTGGAGGAAGTTGTTGCCAAGAAGGTTGTCCATAAGCTTGAGGCTCCTCCCACCTTTGATTGGTCCATTCTTAATGCATGTTCTCATTGTAGTTTCCATTTCTTACAACAAAATTCGAACCAAACTCATAGCCAAGGTGGTGTGAATTCATAATCACAAGAGAAAATAAAAACAAAAACTTTACAAGAAATAATGAAATTAAACTCCTAAAACTAGCAACAACTAACAAAGAGACAAAAGGCAAACATATTCACAATATTCACAATAAACCAATAATAAGGCACACATTTGCAATTCCCCGGCAACGGCGCCAAAAACTTGACGGAAGAAAAATGTCGGTAAAGATTTTTAAAAAAATATCGCGTTGCAAGTATAGTTCTAAACCGAGAACTAAATCTCAATCAACGTTTAGAATGTTTGTCACTTAAGCAAACCCAATAAAATTAACCGAAGCATTTAAACCTCGGGTCGTCTCTCAAGGAATTGCAGGGAAGTGTATTTATTACTGGTTATGAAAAAGTATATTTTTTGGTTTTGTAATAAGAAACAAGAAAGTCAAATGGCAAGAAAATAAACTAATAACTAACAAAGCTCTTAGCAAGGAAAGAGAATTAGAAGTCCTATCCTCATTATCATCATCAATTGTGATGGTAAATGTGAATTGCCTTCACTTAGTGAACCTCTAACCAATGGAGGAAGGTCAAGTGCATACAATCAACTTGAGTTCACAAGTCCTGGTCAACTCGTATTGAGAGACTAGCTTTAGTGAAGTTCAAGCTAAAGGACAATCTTCAATCACCAATCAATAAAAGACTTTTGATAACTCAAGAGTCTCTAAATAATCAATCCACGTCAAGAACATAAAAATCTAAATTAAAATCCAACCAAGCATTTTATCAAACACTTAGAAGGCACAAAATAAAAACATAGGAAACTAACAAGACATAGCAAAATCTAAGACTAACAATTGCAAGAAATCAATAATAACAGATGAAGAAAGAAGTAATAAACATGAAATACCTCAAATTGCATTAAAAGGAAATTGAATCTAACATGAAGAGTTCTTAAACTAAATTGGAAAAAAAAAGAAATCAACAAGAAAAGTAGATGAACTAAAGTACTAGAACAAATAAAAGTAAAAGAAAACTAAATTAAAGCAAGGTAAAAATATGAATTTGAGAAGAACTAAAACTAAAAACCCTAAAACCTAGAGAGAGGAGAGAGCCTCTCTCTCTAGAAACCTACATCTAAAACCTAAAAATTGTGAATGAATGAAAAGTGAATCCTCCCTCCAGCTCCACTTTGCAGCTTCTAATATGTATTTTCGGGCCTGAAACTAGGTCAAAAGCAGCCTAGAAATCGCCCCCAGCATTTTCTATTGATTGCAGCACGTGACACTCATCACGCGTACGCGTATGTGTCGTTGAACATTGCACCTTGCCACGCGTAGGCATCAGCCACGCATGCGTGTCATTTGTCTGCTGCACCAGTCATGCGTACGCGTCGTCCACGCGTGCACGTCGCTACCAGATTCTGAAATCCTTAATTTCTTGTGTTCCTTCCACATTTGCATTCTTCTTTTCCATCCTCTAAGCCATTTTTCCCTATAAACCCTGACAATACTTAACAAACATATCACGGCATCGATGGTAATAAAAGAGGATTAAAAATTAGCAAATTTAAGGCCAATGAAGCATATTTTCAATTATAGTACGAAATTAGGAAGAAAACTTAAAAACATGCAATTTATATGGATAAGTGTGAGAATAAGTGACAAAATCCACTCAATTTAATATAAAATAAACCGTAAAATAGTGGTTTATTAGTGATTGTGTTGAGTAATGAGGTTGATGGGAATGTGTGACATGTTGATGAATTATGATATGTTGAATGATGATTGTGTTGGTGTTTGATGATGATAATGTATTACGACGAATATATATTATTGATTTGTGTTGTGGTGAGAGTTTGGTTATGATGATGAGTTGTTGAAAATTGGTTGAAAATTGATGTTAGAGTTTATTAGAATAATGGATGGATCATATGTTGAATTGAATGAATTAGTAGAGTAGCTATGATATGAAAGTGGATATGTGTATGGTGGAGAATTGATGTAGTTTTGGTAAGAGTTTGGAAGGTTTGGAATGGAAAGTTTTGAAAGCTTTGAGGTTTGGCACTTTTATAAAAAAAACTTGATTTTTAATGAACTTCGGCAATCCATAACTTAAGCCTCGGATTTTAAATTTGAATGAAACCTATCTTGAATTAAAGATAATTTCAAGAGCTTTAAAAAGGAATAAATTTTTTGAAAATCTGAATTTTGTAGAGGAAGTTATGGACATCGGAAGTTAGGTGCAAAAATCTATTTTCTGCAAACTTAACATTTTCTGGAAACTGGCTTGGATGTGTACGCAGCGCATAGCTGCATACGCGGCATGGTCCATTTTTACCTGTGTGCGTACGCACGAGGACGTGTGTATATGCACACACTGAGAAGTTTGCAAGCGTGTGTACGCACACATATGTATGCATACGCACACTCTTCTGTTTTGCACCGAAACTCTATTTTCCACGATTTGACCTTCTCGGCAAGCCTGTAAACCTCTGAAATTATTGTTTCAATGGAAATTTACTATTTTTGAACTATTGAATAATCCTTTTATATTCCAAACTTTTAGAAACTCTAATTAAAAGGTATCAGTAAGGTTTTGAGTCACAGAGTATGGGTTAGCAAGTTGAAGAAGGGGATACCTGATTGGATGAGATGATGAAGGTAATGAATGAGATGATAATAAAGGAGTTGAATTAAGAGGATGATAAATGATTATGTTTGAGATATACGTGACCAGGTAAGAGGCGATGGTGTTGTCCACTCGCTCTAGATATAAGTTAAGAAGCCCATAATCTCATTGATATGGTGACAAACAACCAATATTTCTTTGCTCATTAGAGACAACGCCAACCATCACAGAGGAAAGGAGTGCTAGAGTTGGAAGGAGTAGACACAATCCTGGCTCAACACAAGGTAATGCAGCAGCAGATTTAGCAACAATTTGAGCAAATGGCCAAGAGAATTGATAGCCTCCAAGTTGCAGCTGTGAATACAAGCCAACCATCAACCACATGGGTACAGAATGAAGAAAACCAAGAAGATCAGCAAGAACAAATCCAATATGTGCTCAACCAAGGTTCTGGACAGAATGAAGTGTATGGTGACACCTACAATCCATCCTGGAAGAACCACCCAAACCTTAGATGGGGAGATAACTACAATCAAACCCAACAGCCATGGCAAAGAAATTCAAACCAAAACTACCCAAGAAATAACCAGCAAAACAACAACCAAAATTCATACAGAAAACCCCAAAATAACTACCCCAAGTCCAACTTTTATCCATCCAATAATCAAACCACCAACCAAAACACTTATCATCAATCCTCAACATCTCACAACCAACCACAAATCTCACAAGACTCTCAGAGAATCTCTAATCTGGAGATCTTAATGGAGAAGATGATGAAGAACCAAGAGCTTACAAGCAAAAATCAGGAAGCTTCCATGAAAAATATGGAAAGACAGATTGGACAGCTTTCCAAGCAAATTGCTATTGAGAGACCATCAAGCTCATTACCAAGCGACACCATTCCTAAGCCAAAAGAAGAGTGCAAAGCTATACATCTAAGGAGTGAAAAGATATTGGTGGACAATAAAGAATCCACCAAGAAGCCTATTGAAAGCAACAAAAAGCCAACAGAGAAAGAGGAAGCTAACAACAAGGATGTGACAACAAGTAAGCATACTTTAGAGAAGCTCAGAGAGAAGGACAACCAACCACACAATTCAAGGGGAGAAAAAGGAAGAACTAGCCCAAGGACAGAAGCAAGTGGGGAAAACTTTCACACCTCCATTGCCATATCCCCAAAGATTCAACAAAGAAGCAAAGGATCAACATTTTCACAAGTTCCTTGAAGTTTTCAAGAAATTGGAGATAAATATTCCACTGGCTGAAACATTAGAGCAGATGCCTCTATATGCCAAGTTCTTGAAGGAGCTTATCAACAAAAAGAGAAGTTGGCCTGAGAAGGAAACTATATTGCTCACTGAAGAATTGCAGTGCATTAATCCAGAAAAGGCTTCCCCCTAATCTTGAAGACCCTGGAAGTTTTTTTTTGCCTTGTACTATTGGCAGTATGATCATCAACAAGGCACTGTGTGATTTAGGGGCGAGTATCAATCTAATGCCCTCTTTTTTGGTAAAAAAGTTGTGCATAGAGGAAGTGAAGGCAATACAAATGTCTCTAGAATTGGTGGAAAAGTCAGTGATATGTCCCAGGGGTATGATTGAAAACCTTCTAGTTAAGGTGGACAAATTCATATTCTCTGCAGATTTTGTGGTCTTAGACTCAGATGAAGATGGAGGTGATTCCATTATACTGGAAAGACCATTCTTGGCCACAGCAAGGGCCATTATAAATGTGGAGCAAGGAGAGTTGACACTCAGAATGCATGATTAAAGCATCATCTTGAATGTCTTTCCAGAAACACAACACATTGATGAAAAGAGAAACTGCATGGAGACTGATAAAGGAGACTTGCAATGGAAGAAAAAAACCAACAAGACAATCATTGATTACCTTCCAAAGCAAGAAACAAACAACATAGCAGGGCAAAAGGAGAATGAAACTATGCAGAGTGATGAGGGAAAGCAGGAAGAAATTGAAGTGTTAGCTACTGAGAAGGAAAGTCCAAAGATGCAGTCCATTGTCAAAGGGGAAGGATCCACACACAGAAAGAAGAAAATCAAGAAAAGGGTTAAAAAAGGGGTGGAAGAACAAAAAGACCCCAACTGAGGGATTTCAAAAAGGGGATAAAGTGCAATTAATCTACCAACAATTGGGGGCAAGCCAACAAGCTGATGACTACTACACTGTCAGCAAAATACTCTCACTAGAGCATGCTGAAATTGAGCAACAAGGCACTAAAAGGAAGATCACAATGAGGGGAGACAAGTTGAGACACTACAGTCATCAACCACCCTTATGAGGGGCCAATGTCAAGCTAGTGACAATAAAAGAGCACTCCATGGGAGACAACCCATGATCTAAGATTTTTGCCTTGTTTTTAAATTCAATAATCTATGATTATTCTAGCATGATTTTGAATTCTCATGAACATACCTGATAGTTGTATGCACTGTTTTGGAGCATATGCTAGACTTCTAAGTTTAGTGCGCCTGAAGGCACTCCAAATTGGCTTTTCAAGCTTTCTTAGACTATATGCTTAATCATTTTGATGAAGTATACGGCCAAACATTAAGTTTGGTTTCTACACATGCATTGATTTTCAGAAGAATTAATTTCTGTTCATAAAATCAAAGTCATGCATGAATGGATCATACATTTTTTCATTTTAGGAATTCATGATTAAAAATAAAGTGTGTCTTATGATGAAGATACCAATTGTGATGAATTACTCACATTTTACATTAATCCCTTAGCAAGAGACAAGTTTGGTGTTCACCAATTCTTGGTTCACTGTCTAAGGAGCACAATCGGTTCTTTATGACTAAGGAACATGATAAATAAGTTTAAGCATTCATCACTACATCACCGTGCTATACTTTTATCCCAAGGCTTACCATTTTGATTTAATTGAATAGAAAAAAAAGAAGATTGAGGTGAAGACAAGAAGAGAAGGCACGGCCATGACAAGACAAGGGAGAAGGGTCACATGTGCTTAGAGAAGTGTGCCCCTTGGGAAACAAAATCTGCATGCTAGCACCTTTAGAGGCCGAACCTCATGCAACTAATGAGGAGAGAATCCTTGTCAATCTTCAACAAAGCATGCAGACCGTTCATCTCATGAGCTTCCCATCATATTTAGCTCAATCTTCACCCTTCATGCTCTCAACCGAAATTCTTCTCCAAATGAGTTTTTGTCCAAAGCTATGATGCCTTGCCTATAAATAGGTTGAGACATTCCATGCATCACATATTCTTACAAGCCCTCCTCACAATTATAAGCCTTTGCTCTACCTTTTGCATACCCAAAAACACGTCCCATTCCCAACTCAACAGCAACATTCCTTTCTTCACCCTCCTTGCACTACAAAATCGTGCCTCAACCAACCACAAATTCACCCTTGCTTCTCCCCTCTATTTGAATCCATGGCCTCATCAAGTTCAAGGAGAAGAAAGGACAATGAACCAATGGTGGCCGAACCTCTTGCCTATGATGCCAAGAAATTTAAATCTCAATTTCATGAAGCAAGGTATCATAGGCTTATGAAAACAAAGCATATCATTCATGAGATGGGCTTCAACTTGAAGGAGGGGGAGTATCCCATCATAAGGTAGATTACCAAAGATAGGAGATGAAAACTTCTATGTGCACCTTTCACTGATATTAGTGCGGTTATGTTGTGAGAATTCTATGCCAATGCAGTGAAGGAAGGTGTAAACAGCTCTCCCTATAAAAGCTTTGTTAGAGGTGTTGAAGTAGACTTCAGCCCAACCACAGTCATGAGAGTCCTACAGTTGAGAAAGATAACATATGAAGAACTCAGCTTTGAAAGCAGAATGCAGGGACAGAATGACCTTGATGATATACTGGAGGGAATATGTTTGGAAGGCTCAGACTGAGAAAGAGATTCAAAGGGAACCCCAAGTCACTTGAAAAGAATGGATCTCACGCCTGAGGCCAAGGGGTGGTATGAGATAGTAAGAAGATCTATATTTTCTACTGGAAACACCTCAGCTATCATAGTCAAGCGTGCACTCTTGGTATACTGTATCCTACATGGAGGAGAAATCGATCTTTCACAAATCATAGCTAACAGTATTCAAGAGATGGCGAAAAACACAAGTAAATCGAGTAGGCTGGGTCATCCAAGCACCATTCTAAGGTTGTGCAACAGGGCTGGAGTGCTCTTTGAAGATGAAGACACAGAGAAAGTAAAAGTAGGAAAGGGAATCACAAAGAAAAGCATGGAAGGGATCAATGAAGAGGATGACCAAGAGGAGGTAAGAGCTCCCAGAAGGAGAAGGCCACAAAGAGGGGAAGAACAAGCTCCTAGTGCATTAGAGTTGAGTGAAATGAGAAGAACAATTGAGGAAATATCTCAACAACTCATGCAGGCACAACAAGATCAATATCTAGAGCACCGAAAGCAATATTTGAAGGATAGAGAGTAAAATAAAGTTTGGCAGCGCAGAATGGAGGAGAAACAAGAGAGCTGGCAGCAACAAATGATGGCCCAGCAACAAGAATTTCAAACAAGATGCTTTGAAGGGCAGAAGGAACAATCAAAAAATTTTAAAGAATCATATGATAAATTGTATTTGAGTCAAGCTAAGTATGGGGAATATACTCACAACTTGTATCAGTGGAAGAATATACATTATACCATTGAAGAAAGTAGGCACACAGATAGAATAGAGTATGATGAGGATACACAAGCAAAGTTAGATTATTTGACCCATAGCATGCCAGCACTGAATCCACAAATCAAACTATTTGAGCAATGCCAAGAGTTAAGAGACTGTCAGAGGGCAAAGACCGAGAGGCATTCATCATGGATGCATCAAAGATTGGAGGCAGCAGGACTCTCAGGTCTCATAGACTCTGTCTGGGATAGAAGATGCCCTGGTGAAGAAGCTCAGGACTATTCCAAGCTCTGGAAGAGAAAGAAGAAGAAGGGAGAATCAAGCAAAAACCAGGGACATAACAACTAGAAGGTGGTGAAGTTCTTTCATAATTTCAAATTAAATAAGGAAGATGTATGTCTGAAACATGATATGCCTCCAATTGCTCTTTGTTCTGCATTTTTATGTTTTGAGTAGTTAGCTTGAAAGTGATCTGCATAATAATTGTCATCCTTCATTATCTTGAATCTTGTTTTGTTTCCCTTCTGCTTGAATAAAAGAAAAATGTTTGAATTAGAAAGTGAATATCCAATGTTGCAAAAGTTAGAATGAAAGTTAGTGGTGGTATTTGTTTGATTTAATGCATAGCTTATGAAATAAAAGCTGCATAATGACATTTTCCTAGAAGTGTGAACTGGTTTGCTGTTATGAAGCCTTGTATCATTGAAAATCCCTTGAAAATGAATCAAAATAGAAAGAAAAAGAAAGAGAAAAGCCAAAAAGTGGCAAAGAAACAAATAATAAGGCTAGACACCAATAGCTTGGACCCTAGGACACATGCCTGTGGTGTTTTTGTACTAGGATATGCTTGGACAAGTAAGTTCTGAGGAGTATTTCAAAACTTGGCCACTTAGATCAACTGATCTGGGATTGCCAACTGAAAGTCCACCATCAAGAGCAACCTAGCTACAAAACACTTAGTAATCCAAAGAGATGCTGGGTATCAATGATCCTAGGAAGAAAAGGTGAGCCATGTGTCTGTAGTGAAGGAATGTTGAGCAAAACTAAGCCAAAGGCTGCTGCAACATTTGCCACCACGCCTTCAATGAATAATAAGATCTTTAAGCAAAATAAGGAAAGAAAAATGAGCAAGGAAACAAGCAAAAGTGAAGCATTATAGCAGCAACCTTAGTGAACCTTTGAGGAAACATATCTTATGTAACAGCACTTAATAAATGAGCTATCATTGTCTGCATAAAACCTCATGAACCAAGTTCAACTATTTGCTAAATAAGGATATGCATACTTCTCTGTTTCATTCCATCTTCTCTTCTGTTTGATGCTTGCTTGGGGACAAGCAGGGTTTAAGTTTGGTGTTGTGATGACAAGTCATCATATGCTAGCTTTGCAAGCATTTTTCACTTGTTTCATTAGGTTTTATGCACTTTCTTGCATTGTAAGTAAGTAATTTGGAGTGGAATTGCATGGTTTTATTGAATCAATCAACCACCCTTTAATTGACACAAAATCATGAGGTTTAAGCTAAAATTAATTGGTTTTTAAATGAATTTTAAATCTTGTGAATTTGGTGATATTTTGATTGGTTGTTTTGATTACTTGTAGGTGAAAAAAAAAAGTAATAAAGAATGTGTAGCCTGAGGGAAGAGAAAAGCGTGGCACAATCAAGGACAAGGGCCATAGAGCTCTTACCAAGAGCTCAGCGCTCTCACAAGGAGCGCTACTCAAGGGACCAAGGCCAAGCAAAGGGAAAGCTACGCTCTCCTTGTAAACCGAGCACTACACAATAACAAGGAAGCAAGGCAAAATTGCACAAAGCTCGGTTGGTGCCAAGAGCTGTATCGGGGGCCTTCCAAAAATAAATTCAAGGAAAATGTTTGCTAGTGAAGGCCACAAGGTTCGAACTCATGAGCAAGGAGATTAAGGGAAGCGCTACCCTTGCAAGGAAATAAGCCAAAATTGGCTGAAGTGCATTCCCTGGGATTCGAACCATGCACATCACGGAAGCAAGGAAGGAGGCGTTGCTTTGTTGTACAAAGGAAAAGGGCCAGCAATGCTTCCCCAAGGATTCGAACTTGAGCTCACACTAGAGACAAGGAGGAAGCTGCGCTCATGCCATGAACCGAGCCTTGCCCTGGGAGCAACACCCATGGGCTAAAAATTCAATCAAAATTCCAAATTAATTCAAGTCTTCACCAAATAAAAAAGGCCCACTCCAAATTCTGAGATCCAAAAATAGGAAGTGTATAAATAGAAGTTAGTTAGATTTAGAAAGCACCTTGATTTTACTTGGGAATTTTTTTCATTGGAGTTCACTTTTATCTTTGAATATTCACTGTTAGTTGGGAGATAGGGGAGGAGAATTGAGCTCTCTTCTTCTGGGATTTTCTTTTCTACTTACTTGACTCTTGTTTTGGATCTTGGGTGGAGAATTGAAGAAATTCTGTTTCAATCTCACGTTGAAATCTCTTTCTGTTGATTTTTCTGAATAATTCAAGGAATTGTGCTTGGGATCTAAGTTTCTCTATTGATTTTCATCTTTACTTCTTCTGCAATTGTTCTTGGTTGGATCAAGGAAAGAATTGAGATCTAGACTTGTTTTCTAGTCTTTTGACCCCTGAGATCTTTACTCTCTTAGTGAGAGTCTGCAATTTAAGTTTGGTTCTTTTGCTGTTTGCTTCTTCAAGCAATTTTACTCTTCTGTTTGAGATATGTTTCAATTCAAGTCATCTTCTATTCTTCTACTGATTGCTATTTACTGTCTTTTGTTTAAATTCTGCATTCCCAGCTCCCGGACCCTTTTTATGATTCAAGCAATTTACATTTCTTGCACTCTAAGCTTCAGCTCTTTACATTTCTTGCGATCTAAGTCACTGTCATTTACTTTACTTGTTCTTTAAGATTTGGCTCTTTAATTCTTCTGCACTTTAAATTCTTGTCAATTTCCCCCCTCCCTTTACTTTTCATGCAATTTAGCTTCTGTCAGATACAAATCACTCAAATCAACTCTTATTTGCTTGACTAAATCAACCACTAAACTAAAATTGCTCAATCCTTCAATCCCTGTGGGATCGACCTCACTCACGTGAGTTTTATTACTTGATGTGACCCGGTACACTTGCCGGTTAGATTTGTGTGTTGGGAATTTATTTTCCAAAAATACACATCAAGTTTTTGACGCCGTTTCCGGGGATTGAATTAGATTGACAATCATTAAGTAAGGTGGTGATCTAGATTAAGCATTTTTTATTTTTCTTTAATTTTGACTAACTGGTGCACGAAATTGTGATGTCCAAGCTCGAACAATCCCTGGCAACGCGAGCAACTTGGTACGCGTAATCGTGATTACACTTTAATTATGTAAAATTCATGGCTCTTTCTTTCCCTGGTAATGGCGCCAAGAACATGGTGCCAATATCATGGTTCACAACTTCGATACAACTAACCAGCAAGTGCACTGGGTCGTCCAAGTAATACCTTACGTGAGTAAGGGTCGAATCCCATGGAGATTGTTGGTATGAAGCAAGCTATGGTCACCTTGTAAATCTCAGTCAGGCGGATATAAATTCGGGGCCCACTTGGTGTGTGTTTGGGCTGAGCTTAAGTGTTGCACGTGCAGAGGCCATTTGTGGAGTTGAACGCCAGCTTTTGTGCCAGTTTAGGCGTTCAACTCTGGTTTTAGCTCCTTTTCTGGCGCTGGACGCCAGATTTGGGCAGAGAGCTGGCGTTGAACGCCAGTTTACGTCGTCTATTCTTGGCCAAAGTATGGACTATTATATATTTCTGGAAAGCCCTGGATGTCTACTTTCCAACGCAATTGGAAGCGCGCCATTTCGAGTTCTGTAGCTCCAGAAAATCCACTTTGAGTGCAGGGAGGTCAGAATCCAACAGCATCAGCAGTCCTTCTTCAACCTCTGAATCTGATTTTTGCTCAAGTCCCTCAATTTCAGCCAGAAAATACCTGAAATCACAGAAAAATACACAAACTCATAGTAAAGTCTAGAAATGTGAATTTAACATAAAAACTAATGAAAACATCCCTAAAAGTAGCTAGATCCTACTAAAAACATACTAAAAACAATGCAAAAAGCGTATAAATTATCCGCTCATCACTAACACACTAACTGTTTGAATTTTTACTTAAGCTAACTAAAACCTCACTCTAGCAATGGAGTGAAGTGTTTCTGGTTTTCTGGTTTGGTTTGTTTCTTGTGCTTATTTGTATGACAGAGGCAAGAAGAGAGACCCCTATTTTCTGTGAAGCTGATGAAAGAACTCTTAGGAGAATAAGAAGAGAAGCCAGAGGAAAGGGAATCATTGGTGAAGAAGTTTTTGAGGAAGAATACCAAGAAATGGAAGGGAACACTTCCAATGCTAATCAAGAGAGAGTGGTCAACAACAATGGTCAACCACATAGGAGAGTTTTGGCTTCCTACACATTTGCAAATCCTAGACATTATGGGAGTAGTATCTTCACCCCAAATGTCAATGCAAATAACTTTGAATTGAAGCCACAACTCATCACATTGGTCCAAAATAAATGCTCCTTTGGAGGAGGACCACTTGAAAATCCAAACCAACACTTATCCACTTTTTTGAGGATTTGTGATACTATCAAATCTAATGGTGTGCATCCTGACATCTACAGGCTGTTGCTATTTCCATTCTCCGTCAGAGACAAAGCTACTCAATGGTTGGAGATATTTCCAAGAGAGAGCATCAACACTTGGGAAGATCCAGTGAGCAAGTTTCTTGCTAAATTTTACCCACCTCAGAGGATTATTAGATTGAAAACTGAAGTGCAAACATTCACACAATTGGATGCCGAATCTCTATATGAGGCATGGGAGAGATACAAGGCTCTAGTTAGGAAGTGTCCCCCTGAAATGTTCAATGAATGGGACATATTGCATAATTTCTATGAAGGTTTGACACTAAAAGCCCAAGAAGCACTAGATCACTCAGCAAGAGGATCCTTACAACTCATGAAGACTGTAGAGGAAGCCCAGAATCTCATTGATATGGTGGCAAACAACCAATAGTTCTTTGTTCATCAGAGACAATGCCAACCATCACAGAGGAAAGGAGTGCTAGAGTTGGAAGGAGTGGATACAATCCTGGCTCAACACAAGGTAATACAGTAACAAATTCAGCAACAATTTGAGCAAATGACCAAGAGAATTGATAGCCTCCAAGTTGCAGCTGTGAATACAAGCCAACCATCAACCACATGGGTACAGAATGAAGAAAATCAAGAAGATCAGCAAGAACAAATCCAATATGTACACAACCAAGGTTCTGGACAGAATGAAGTGTATAGTGACACCTACAATCCATCCTGGAAGAACCACCCAAATCTTAGATGGGGAGATAACCACAATCAAACCCAATAGCCATGGCAAAGAAATTCAAACCAAAACTACCCAAGAAATAACCAACAAAATAACTACCCCAACTCCAACTTTTATCCATCCAATAACCAAACCACCAACCAAAACACTTATCATCAACCCTCAAAATCTCACAACCAACCACAAATCTCACAAGACTCTCAGAGAATCTCCAATCTGGAGATCTTAATGGAGAAGATGATGAAGAACCAAGAGCTTACAAGCAAAAATCAAGAAGCTTCCATGAAAAATATGGAAAGGCAGATTGGACAGCTTTCCAAGTAAATTTCTATTGAGAGGCCATCAAGCTCATTACCAAGCGACACCATTCCTAATCCAAAAGAAGAGTGCAAAGCTATACAGCTAAGGAGTGGAAAGACATTGGTGGACAACAAAGAAGAAACCAAGAAGCCTTTTGAAAGCAACAAAAAGCCAACAGAGAAAGAGGAAGCTAACAACAAGAATGTGACAGCAAGCAAGCATACTCCAGAGAAGCTCAAAGAGAAGGACAACCAACCACACAATTCAAGGGGAGAAAAGGAAGAACTAGCCCAAGGACAGAAGCAAGTGGGGAAAACTTTCACACCTCCATTGCCATATCCCCAAAGATTCAACAAAGAAGCAAAGGATCAACAGTTTCACAAGTTCCTTGAAGTTTTCAAGAAATTGGAGATAAATATTCCGCTGGCTGAAGCATTAGAGCAGATGCCTCTATATGCCAAGTTCTTGAAGGAGCTTATCAACAAAAAGAGAAGTTGGCATGAGAAGGAAACTATATTGCTCACTGAATAATGCAGTGCATTAATCCAGAAAGGGCTTCCCCCTAAACTTAAAGACCCTGGAAGTTTTTTTTTGCCTTGTACCATTGGCAGTATGATCATCAACAAGGTACTGTGTGATTTAGGGGCGAGTATTGATGAGCGTATAATTTATACGCTTTTTGGCATTGTTGTTACATAGTTTTTAGTATAATTTAGTTAGTTTTTAGTATATTTTTATTAGTTTTTAAATAAAAATCACATTTCTAGACTTTACTATGAGTTTGTGTGTTTTTATATGATTTGAAGTATTTTCTGGCTGAAATTGAGGGACTTGAGCAAAAATCAGATTCAGAGGTTGAAGAAGGACTGCAGATGTTGATGGATTCTGACCTCCCTGCACTCAAAGTAGATTTTCTGGAGTTACAAAACTTCAAATGGTGCACTCTCAATTGCGTTGGAAAGTAGACATCCAGGGCTTTCCAGCAATATATAATAGTCCATGCTTTTTCTGAGTTTAGATGATGCAAACTGGCCTTCAACGCCAGTTCCATGCTGCATTCTAGAGTTAAACGCCAGAAACAGGTTGCAAATTGGAGTTAAATGCCAGAAACAGGTTACAAACTAGCGTTCAACTCCAAGAGAAGCCTCTACACGTGTAAAGCTCAATGCTCAGCCCAAACACACACTAAGTGGGCCCCAGAAGCGGATTTATGCATCATTTACTCATTTCTGTAAACCCTAGTAACTAGTTTAGCATAAATAGGATTTTTTACTATTGTATTTATATCTTTGGATTATCTTTTGATCATTTTGAGATCTCTAGACCTCCATGGGAGGCTGGCCACTCGGCGATGTCTACCCTATTATCACTTATGTATTTTCAACAGTAGAGTTTCTACACACCATAGATTAAGGTGTGGAGCTCTGCTGTTCCTCATGAATTAATACAAAGTACTATTGTTTTTCTATTCAATTCAAGCTTATTCTGATTCTAAGATATTCATTCGCTCCTCAATATGAATGTGATGATCGTGACAGTCATCATCATTCCCAACCTCTGAACGTGTGAGTGACAACCACTTCCGTTCTACCTTAAATTGAATGAGTATCTCTGGGATTCCTTAATCAGAATCTTCGTGGTATAAGTTAGAATCCATGGACGGCCATTCTTGAGATCCAAAAAGTCTAAACCTTATCTGTGGTATTCTGAGTAGGATCTGGGAAGGGATGGCTACGACGAGCTTCAAACTCGCAAGTGCTGGGCGTAGTGACAGATGCAAAAGGATCAATGGATCCTATTCCAGTATGATCGAGAACCGACAGATGATTAGCCATGCAGTGACAGCGCATTGGACCATTTTCACTGAGAGGACAGGATGTAGCCATTGACAACGGTGATGCCTAACATACAGCTTGCCATAGAAAGGAGTATGAATGATTGGATGAAGACAATAGGAAAGCAGAGGTTCAGGAGGAACAAGCATCTTCATACGCTTATCTGAAACTCTCACCAATGAATTACATAAGTATCTCTATCTTTAATTTACGTTTTATTTATATTTTAATTATATTTTAATTATCAAATATCCATAACCATATGAATCTGCCTGACTGAGATTTGCAAGATGACCATAGCTTGCTTCAAGCCGACAATCTCCGTGGGATCGACCCTTACTCACGTAAGGTTTATTACTTGGACGACCCAATGTACTTGCTGGTTAGTTGTGCAAAGTTGTGACAAAGAACTAAGATTATGAACGTGCGTATTAAGTTTTTAGCGCCGTTACCAAGGAATGAACCGTCACGATTTTTGCGCACCAAGTTTTTGGCGCCGTTGCCGGGGATTGTTCGAATTTGGATAACTGACGGTTCATCTTGTTGCTCAGATTAGGTAATTTTTTATTTTATTTTAACCTTTTTATTTTTTTATTTTCGAAAATAATACAAAAAAAATTTTCTTTTTCGTTTTTTCCAAATAATTTTCGAAAAAACTAAAGAAATTAATAAAATCATAAAATCAAAAATATTTTTGTGTTTCTTGTTTGAGTATAGAGTCAATTTTTAAGTTTGGTGTCAATTGCATGTTTATCTCTTTCTTGGATTTTTCGAAAACTCATGCATGGTGTTTTTCATGATCTTCAAGTTGTTCTTCGTAAGTCTTCTTGTTTGATCT
Source organism: Arachis ipaensis (assembly GCF_000816755.2). Lineage (NCBI taxonomy): Eukaryota > Viridiplantae > Streptophyta > Magnoliopsida > Fabales > Fabaceae > Arachis > Arachis ipaensis. Next base: position 95,603,007 of record NC_029789.2, on the reverse strand, counting down.
TTAAAATTTCTTGTTTGGTATTTCTTCTTATTTTTCATATGCATTTTTGAATTATTAGTGTCTAAAGAATAAAAATTTTTAAGTTTGTGTCTTGCATGTTTTTCTTTTCTTAGAAATTTTCAAAAATAAGTCTTGATGTTCATCTTGATCTTCAAAGTGTTCTTGGTGTTCATCTTGACATTCAAAGTGTTCTTGCATATTTTTCTTGTTTTGATTCATAATTTTCATGTTTTGAGTCTTTTTGATGTTTTTCTCTTTCCTTATTAAAATTCAAAAATCAAAAAAATATCTTTCCCTTTTTCACTCATAAATTTTCGAAAATTTAAGTTGACTTTTTCAAAACTTTTTAAAATTTAGTTGTTTCTTATGAGTCAAATCAAATTTTCAATTTAAAAATTCTATCTTTTTCAAATCTTTTTCAAAAATCAAATCTTTTTCATTTTTTCTTTCATATTTTCGAAAACTTTATGATTGATTTTCAAAATCTTTTTCTTATTTCTAATTCATATTTTCAAAATTAATGCTAACAATTAATGTGATTGATTCAAAATTTTTAAGTTTGTTACTTGCCTATCAAGAAAGGTTTAATCTTTAAACTCTAGAATCATATCTTTTTACTTTCTTGTTAGTCAAGTAATCAACTTTAATTTTCAAAATCAATTCTTTTTAAATTTTTTTTCAAATCTTTTTCTAAATAAATTTCAATCACATCTTTTTCAAAATCAATTTCAAAATCTTTTCTAACCTCTTATCTTTTCAAAATTGATTTTCAAATCTTTTTCAACTAACCACTTAACTTTTTGATTTATTTTAAAAGTTTACTATTTCAATCATATCTTTTTCAAAACTATCTAACTAATTCTCTCTTTAATTTTCGAAAATCACCTTCCTCTTTTTCAAAATTCCTTTTTAATTAACTAATTGTTTTAAATTTTAATTTAAATTAGTTTCATTTTTTCTTCTTATTTTCGAATTCTAACTTTGATTTTAAATTAAAAACAAAAATATTTTTATTTTAATTTATCTAATTTTCGAAAATTCTTCTCCCTCATCTCATTCTAATTATTTATTTATTTACTAACACTCCTCTTCATCTAAGAATTCGAACCCACTCCTCACCCTTGTGTTTGGATTCTCATCTTTTCCTTCTTCTATTCTTATCTTCTCCTATTCACGTAAAGGAATCTCTATACTGTGACATAGAGGATTCCATATTTTCTTTTCTATTTTCTTCTTTTTTCATATGAGCAGGAACAAGGATAAGAACATTCTTGTTGAAGCTAATCCTGAACCTAAAAGGACTCTGAAGAGGAAGCTTAGGGAAGCTAAAGCACAACTCTCTGGAGAAAATCTGACAGAAATTTTCGAAAAAGAAGGAGACATGGCCGAAAATAATAACAATGCAAGGAAGATGCTTAGTGACTTTACTGCACCTAATTCCAATTTACATGGAAGAAGCATCTCAATCCCTGCCATTGGAGCAAAAAATTTTGAGCTAAAGCCTCAATTAGTTTCTCTGATGCAACAGAACTGCAAGTTTCATGGACTTCCATCAGAAGATCCTTTTCAGTTCTTAACTGAATTCTTGCAGATCTGTGATACTGTTAAGACCAATGAGGTTGATCCCGAGGTCTACAGGCTTATGCTTTTCCCATTTGCTGTAAGAGACAGAGCTAGAATATGGTTGGACTCTCAACCTAAAGACAGCCTGAACTCTTGGGATAAGCTGGTCACGGCCTTCTTAGCCAAGTTCTTCCCTCCTCAAAAGCTTAGCAAGCTTAGAGTGGATGTTCAAACCTTCAGACAGAAGGAAGGTGAATCCCTCTGTGAAGCTCGGGAGAGATACAAGGAACTAACAAAAAAGTGTCCTTCTGACATGCTTTCAGAATGGACCATCCTGGATATATTCTGTGATAGTCTATCTAAATTATCAAAGATGTCATTGGACCATTCTGCAGGTGGATCCATTCACCTAAAGAAAACGCCTGCAGAAGCTCAAAAACTCATTGACATAGTTGCAAATAACCAGTTCATGTACACTTCTGAAAGGAATCCTGTGAGTAATGGGACGCCTCAGAGGATGGGAGTTCTTGAAATTGACGATCTGAATGCCATATTGGCTCAGAATAAAATATTGACTCAGAAAGTCAATATGATCTCTCAAAGTCTGAATGGATTGAAGGAATCATCCAACAATACTAAAGAGGCATCTTCTAAAGAAGAAGCTTGTAATCCTGAGAACCCTGCAATAGCAGAGGTGAATTACATGGGTGAACCCTATAGAAACACCTATAATCCCTCATGGAGAAATCATCCAAATTTCTCATGGAAGGATCAACAAAAGCCTCAACAAGGCTTTAATAATGGTGGAAGAAACAGGTTTAGCAATAGCAAGCCTTTTCCATCATCCACTCAGCAACAGACAGAGAATTCTGAGCAGAATCCATCTAGCTTAGCAAATATAGTCTCTGATCTATCTAAGGCCACTTTAAGTTTCATGAATAAAACAAGGTCCTCCATTAGAAATTTGGAAGCACAAGTGAGCCATCTGAGTAAAAGAGTCACTGAAACTCCTCCTGGTACTCTCCCAAGCAATACAGAAGATAATCCAAAGAGAGAGTGCAAGGCCATTGATTTAACCATCATGACCGAACCTACAAGGGAGGAGGAGGACGTGAATCCTAGTGAGGAAGACCTCCTGGGACGTCCAGTGACCAATAAGAAGTTCCCCTTTGAGGAACCAAAAGAATCTGAGGCTCACCTAGAGACCATAGAGATTCCATTAAACCTTCTTCTGCCCTTCATGAGCTCTGATGAGTATTCTTCTTCTGAAGAGAATGAAGATGTTACTGAAGAGCAAGTTGCTAAGTTCCTAGGTGCAATCATGAAGCTGAATGCCAAATTATTTGGTAATGAGACTTGGGAAGATGAACCTCCCGTGCTCACCAATGAACTGAATGCATTGGACAGGCAGAAATTACCTCAAAAGAAACAGGATCCTGGTAAATTCCTAATACCCTGTACCATAGGCACCATGACCTTTGAGAAGGCTCTGTGTGACCTGGGGTCAGGAATAAACTTAATGCCACTCTCTGTAATAGAGAAACTTGGGATCCTTGAGGTGCAAGCTGCTAGAATCTCATTAGAGATGGCAGACAACTCAAGAAAACAGGCTTATGGACAAGTAGAGGACGTGTTAGTAAAGGTTAAAGGCCTTTACATCCCTGCTGATTTCATAATCCTAGACACTGGGAAGGATGAGGATGAATCCATCATCCTTGGAAGACCCTTCCTAGCCACAGTAAGAGCTGTGATTGATGTGGACAGAGGAGAGTTAGTTCTTCAACTGAATGAGGACAACCTTGTGTTTAAAACTCAAGGATCTCCTTCTGTAACCATGGAGAGGAAGTATGAAAAGCTTCTCTCACTGCAGAGTCAACCAAAGTCCCCACAATCAAACTCTAAGTTTGGTGTTGGGAGGCCACAACCAAACTCTAAGTTTGGTGTTGAACCCCCACAGTCAAACTCTAAGTTTGGTGTTGGGAGGTCCCAACAATGCTCTGCATATCTGTGAGGCTCCATGAGAGCTCACTGTCAAGCTATTGACATTAAAAGGCACTTGTTGGGAGGCAACCCAATGTTATCTAATTATATTTAGTTATTTTCTAATGTTATTTTATGTTTTCTTTAAGTTGATGATCATGTGAAGTCACAAAAACTACTGAAAAATCAAAAATAGAATGAAAAATAGAATGAAAAATAGCACACCCTGGAGGAAGAGCAGTCTGGCGTTAAACGCCAGAAACAAGCATCTGTCTGGCGTTTAACGCCAGAAACAAGCACCAAGCTGGCGTTTAACGCCAGAAACAAGCATCTGCCTGGCGTTAAATGCCAGAAACATGCTACATTTGGGCGTTTAACGCCAGAAACAAGCAGCAATCTGGCTTTAAACGCCAGGATTGCACAGCAAGGGCGTTTTACACGCCTAATTGCTCACATCCATCCTCTCTTCCCCATAAACCCCACCTACCTTCAAAATTCAAACTAATTTCCCTCCCAAACCCAACCCTAATAGCCGAACCCTACACCCCCCTCACTCCTATATAAACCCCTCACTCCTTCTTCATTTTCACACAACACAACCCTCTCTTCTTCTCCTTGGCCGAATACATCTTCTTCCCCCATCTCCTCCATTTTATTCTTCTTCTACTACTTTTTTTCTTCTTTTGCTCGGGGACGAGCAAATATTTTAAGTTTGGTGTGGTAAAAAGCATTGCTTTTTGTTTTTCCATAACCATCAATGGCACCTAAGGCCAGAGAATCCTCAAGAAAGAGGAAAGAGAAGGCAATTGCTTCCACCTCTGAGTCATGGGAGATGGAGAGATTCATCTCAAAGGTCCATCAAGACCACTTCTATGAAGTTGTGGCCAAGAAAAAAGTGATCCCTGAGGTTCCTTTCAAGCTCAAAAAGAATGAGTATCCGGAGATCCGACTTGAGATCCAAAGAAGAGGTTGGGAAGTTCTCACCAACCCCATTCAACAAGTCGGGATCCTAATGGTTCAAGAGTTCTATGCAAACGCATGGATCACTAGGAACCATGATCAAAGTGTGAACCCAAATCCAAATCATTGGCTTACCATGGTTCAGGGGAAATACTTAGATTTTAGTCCAAAAAATGTAAGGCTGGCGTTCAACTTGCCAATGATGGAAGAAAACACACGCCCCTACACAAGAAGGGTCAACTTTGATCAAAGGTTGGACCAAGTCCTCATAGACATATGTGAGGAAGGAGCTCAATGGAAAATTGACTCAAGAGGCAAGCCGGTTCAATTAAGAAGGCATGACCTCAAACCAGTGGCTAGGGGATGGCTAGAGTTCATTCAACGCTCAATTATTCCTACTAGTAACCGGTCTGAAGTTACTATAGACTGGGCCATCATGATCCATAGTATCATGATTGGAGAGGAGGTGGAAGTTCATGAGATTATACCTCAAGAACTTTACAAGGTGGCTGACAAGTCCTCCACTTGGGCAAGGTTAGCCTTTCCTCACCTCATATGCCACCTCTGCAATTCGGCTGGAATTGACATAGAGGAAGACATCCTCATTGAAGAGGACAAGCCCATTACTAAGAAAAGGATGGAGCAAATAAGAGATCATGGACCTCAACAAGAGCATGAGAAAATCCCCCACCATGAAATCCCTGAGATGCCTCAAGGGATACACTTTCCTCCACAAAACTATTGGGAGCAAATCAACACCTCCTTAGGAGAATTAAGTTCCAACATGGGACAACTAAGGATGGAGCACCAAGAGCATTCCATCATCCTCCATGAAATTAGAGAAGATCAAAGAGCTATAAGGGAGGAGCAAGAAAGATAAGGAAGAGACATAGAGGAGCTCAAAAGCACCATTGGTTCTTCAAGAAGAGAAAGACGCCACCCTCACTAAGGTGGACTCATTCCTTAATCTCCTTGTCTATTTATTTTACTGTTTTTCGATTTTTGAGCTTTATGTTTTATTTATGTTTGTGTCTTTACTATATGATCACTAGTGTCTGAGTGTCTATGCCTTAAAGTTATGAATGTCCTATGAATCCATCACCTCTCTTAAATGAAAAAATGTTCTAAAAAAAAAGAACAAGAAGTACATGGTTTCGAATTCATCCTTGAAACTAGTTTAATTATTTTGATGTGGTGACAATACTTTTTGTTTTCTGAATGAATGCTTGAACAGTGCATATGTCTTTGGAAATTACTGTTTATGAATGTTAAATATGTTGGCTCTTGAAAGAATGATGAAAAGGAGAAATATTATTTGACAATATGAAAAATCATAAAAATGATTCTTGAAGCAAGAAAAAGTAGTGAATACAAAAGCTTGCAGAAAAAAAAAGAGAGAAAAGAAAAAAAAATAGCAAAAAAAAAAGAAAGAAAAAGAAAAAGCAAGCAGAAAAAGCCAAAAGCTCTTTAAACCAAAAGGCAAGAGCAAAAAGCCAATAGCCCTTAAAACCAAAAGGCAAGGGTAATAAAAAAGGATCCAAGGCTTTGAACATCAGTGGATAGGAGGGCCTAGAGGAATAAAATCCTTGCCTAAGCGGCTAAACCAAGCTGTCCCTAACCATGTGCTTGTGGCGTGAAGGTGTCAAGTGAAAACTTGAGACTGAGCGGTTAAAGTCAAGGTCCAAAGCAAAAAAAAAGGAGTGTGTTTAAGAACCCTGGACACCTCTAATTGGGGACTTTAGCAAAGCTGAGTCACAATCTGAAAAGGTTCACCCAGTTATGTGTCTATAGCATTTATGTATCCGGTGGTAATACTGGAAAACAAAGTGCTTAGGGACACGGCCAAGACTCATAAAGTAGCTGTGTTCAAGAATCAACATACTGAACTAGGAGAATCAATAACACTATCTGAACTCTGAGTTCCTATAGATGCCAATCATTCTGAACTTCAATGGATAAAGTGAGATGCCAAAACTATTCAAGAGGCAAAAAGCTACAAGTCCCGCTCATCTGATTGGAGCTAAGTTTCATTGATATTTTGGAATTTATAGTATATTCTCTTCTTTTTATCCTATTTGATTTTTAGTTGCTTGGGGACAAGCAACAATTTAAGTTTGGTGTTGTGATGAGCGGATAATTTATACGCTTTTTAGCATTGTTGTTACATAGTTTTTAGTATAATTTAGTTATTTTTTAGTATATTTTTATTAGTTTTTAAATAAAAATCACATTTCTGGACTTTACTATGAGTTTGTGTGTTTTTTTGTGATTTCAGGTATTTTCTGGCTGAAATTGAGGGACTTGAGCAAAAATCAGATTCTGAGGTTGAAGAAAGACTGCAGATGCTGATGGATTCTGACTTCCCTTCACTCAAAGTGGATTTTCTGGAGCTACAAAACTCCAAATGGCGTGCTCTCAATTGCGTTGGAAATTAGACATCCAGAGCTTTCCAACAATATATAATAGTCTATACTTTGCCCGATTTTAGACGATGCAAACTGCCGTTCAATGCCAGTTCCATGCTGCATTCTGGAGTTAAACGCCAGAAACAGGTTGCAAAGTGGAGTTAAACGCCAGAAACAGGTTACAAACTAGCGTTCAACTCCAAGAGAAGCCTCTACACATGTAAAGCTCAATGCTCAGCCCAAGCACACACCAAGTGGACCCCAGAAGTGGATTTCTGCATCATTTACTCATTTCTGTAAATCCTAGTAACTAGTTTAGCATAAATAGGACTTTTTACTATTGTATTTACATCTTTGGATTATCTTTTGATCATTTTGAGATCTCTAGACCTCCATGGGAGGCTGGCCACTCGGTCATGTCTACCCTATTATCACTTATGTATTTTCAACGGTAGAGTTTTTACACACCATAGATTAAGGTGTGGAGCTCTGCTGTTCCTCATGAATTAATACAAAGTACTATTTTTTTCTATTCAATTCAAGCTTATTCTGATTCTAAGATATTCATTCGCACCTCAATATGAATGTGATGATCGTGACAGTCATCATCATTCCCAACCTCTGAACGCGTGCCTGACAACCACTTCCGTGCTACCTTAGATTGAATGAGTATCTCTGGGATTCCTTAATCAGAATCTTCGTGGTATAAGTTAGAATCCATGGACGGCCATTCTTGAGATCTGAAAAGTCTAAACCTTGTCTGTGGTATTCCGAGTAGGATCTGGGAAGGGATGGCTGTGACGAGCTTTAAACTCGCGAGTGTTGGGCGTAGTAACAGACGCAAAAGGATCAATGGATCCTATTCCAGTATGATCGAGAACCGACAGATGATTAGCCATGCAGTGATAGCGCATTGGACCATTTTCACTGAGAGGACAGGATGTAGCCATTGACAATGGTGATGCCTAACATACAGCTTGCCATAGAAAGGAGTATAAATGATTGGATGAAGACAATAGGAAAGCAAAGGTTCAGGAGGAACAAGTATCTTCATACGCTTATCTGAAACTCTCACCAATGAATTACATAAGTATCTCTATCTTTAATTTACGTTTTATTTATATTTTAGTTATATTTTAATTATCAAATATCCATAACCATATGAATCTGCCTGACTGAGATTTGCAAGATGACCATAGCTTGCTTCAAGCCGACAATCTCCGTGGGATCGACCCTTACTCACGTAAGGTTTATTACTTGGACGACCCAGTGCACTTGCTGGTTAGTTGTGCGAAGTTGTGACAAAGAACTAAGATTATGAACGTGCGTATTAAGTTTTTAGCGCCGTTACCAAGGAATGAACCGTCACGATTTCTGCGCACCAAGTATCAATCTAATTCCCTCTTCTTTGGTGAAAAAGCTGTGCATAGAGGAAGTGAAGGCAATACAAATGTCTCTAGAATTGGTGGACAAGTCATTGATATGTCCCAGGGGTGTGATTGAATACCTTCTAGTTAAAGTGGACAAATTCATATTTCCTGCAGATTTTGTGGTCTTAGACTCAGATGAAGATGGAGGTGATTCCATTATACTAGGTAGACCATTCTTGGCTACAGTAAGGGCTATTATAGATGTGGAGCAAGGAGAGTTGACCCTCAGAATTCATGATGAAAGCATCACCTTGAATGTCTTTCCAGAAACACAACACATTGATGAAAAGAGAAACTGCATGGAGACTGATAAAGGAGACTTGCAATGGAAGAAAAAACCAACAAGACAATCATTGATTACCTTCCAAAGCAAGAAACAAACAACACAGCAGGGCAAAAGGAGAATGAAACTGTGCAGAGTGATGAGGGAAAGCAGGAAGAAATTGAAATGTTAGCTACTGAGGAGGAAAGTCCAAAGATGCAGTCCATTGTCAAAGGGGAAGGATCCACACACAGAAAGAAGAAAAGCAAGAAAAGGGTTAAAAAGGGGTGGAAGAACAAAAAGACCTCAACTGAGGGATTTCAAAAAGGGGATAAAGTGCAGTTAATCTACCAACAATTGGGGGCAAGCCAACAAGCTGATGACTACTACACTATCAGCAAAATACTCTCACTAGAGCATGCTGAAATTGAGCATCAAGGCACTAAAAGGAAGATCACAGTGAGGGGAGACAAGCTGAGACACTACAGTCATCAACCACCCTAATGAGGGGCCAATGTCAAGCTAGTGACAATAAAAGAGCGCTCCATGGAAGGCAACCCATGATCTAAGATTTTTGCCTTGTTTTTAAACTCAATAATCTATGATCATTCTAGCATGATTTTGAATTCTCATGAACATACCTGATAGTTGCATGCACTGTTTTGGAGCATATGCTAGACTTCTAAGTTTGGTGTGCCTGAAGGCACTCCAAATTGGCTTTTCAAGCTTTCTTAGACTATATGCTTAATCATTTTGATGAAGTATACGGCCAAATATTAAGTTTGGTGTCTACACATGCATTGATTTTCAAAAGAATTAATTTCTGTTCATAAAATCAAAGTCATGCATGAATGGATCATACATTGTTTTATTTTAGCAATTCATGATAGAAAATAAAATGTATCTTATGATGAAGATACCAATTGTGATGAATTACTTGCATTTTACATTAATCCCTTAGCAAGAGACAAGTTTGGTGTTCACCAATTCTTGGTTCACTGTCTAAGGAGCACAATTGGTTCTTTATGACTAAGGAACATGATAAATAAGTTTAAGCATTCATCACTACATCACCGTGCTATACTTTTATCCCAAGGCTTACCATTTTGATTTAATTGAATAGGAAAAAAAAGAAGATTGAGGTGAAGACAAGAAGAGAAGGCACGGCCACGACAAGACAAAGGAGAAGGGTCACAGGTGCTTAGAGAAGTGTGCCTATTGGGAAACAAAATCTACATGCTAGCACCCTTGGAGGCCGAACCTCATGCAACCAATGAGGAGAGAATCCTTGTCAATCTTCAACAAAGCATGTAGACCATTCATCTCATGAGCTTCCCGTCATATTTAGCTCAATCTTCACCCTTCATGCTCTCAACCGAAATTCTTCTCCAAATAAGTTTTTGTCCAAAGCTATGATGCCTTGCCTATAAATAGGTTGAGACATTCCATGCATCACATATTCTTACAAGCCCTCCTCACAATTATAAGCCTTTGCTATACATTTTGCATACCCAAAAACACGTCTCATTCCCCACTCAAGAGCAACATTCCTTTCTTCACCCTCCTTGCACTACAAAACCGTGCCTCAACCAACCACAAATTCACCCTTGCTTCTCCCCTCTATTTGAATCTATGGCATCATCAAGTTCAAGGAGAAGAAAGGGCAAGGAACCAATGGTGGCCAAACCTCTTGCCTATGATGCCAAGAAATTTAAATCTCAATTTCATGAAGCAAGGTATCATAGGCTCATGAAAACAAAGCATATCATTCATGAGATGGGCTTCAACTTGAAGGAGGGAGAGTATCCCATCATGAGGCAGATTACCAAAGATAGGAGATGGGAGCTTCTATGTGCACCTTTCACTGATATTAGTGCGGTTATGATACGAGAATTCTATGCCAATGCAGTAAAGGAAAGTGCAGATAGCCCTCCCTACAAAAGCTTTGTTAGAGGTGTTGAAGTAGACTTCAGCCCAGCCACAGTCATGAGAGTCCTGCAGTTGAGAAAGATAACATATGAAGAACTCAGCTTTGAAAGCAGAATGCAGGGACAGAATGACCCTGATGAAATACTGCAGGGGATATGTTTGGAAGGTTCAGACTGGGAAAGAGATTCAAAGGGAACCCCAAGTCACTTGAAAAGAATGAATCTCACGCCTGAGGCCAAGGGGTGGTATGAGATAGTAAGAAGATCTATATTTCCTACTGGAAACACCTCATCTATCATAGTCAAGCGTGCACTCTTGGTATACTGTATCCTACATGGAGGAGAAATCGATCTTTCACAAATCATAGCTGACAGTATTCAAGAGATGGCGGAAAATACAAGCAAATCGGGTAGGCTGGGTCATCCAAGCACCATTCTAAGGTTGTGCAACAGGGCTGGAGTGCTCTTTGAAGATGAAGACACGGAGAAAGTAAAAGTAGGAAAGGGAATCACAAAGAAAATCATGGAAGGGATCAATGAAGAGGATGACCAAGAGGAGGTAAGAGCTCCCAGAAGGAGAAGGCCACAAAGAGGGGAAGAACAAGCTCCTAGTACATTAGAGTTGAGTGAAATGAGAAGAACAATTGAGGAAATGTCTCAACAACTCATGCAGGCACAACAAGGGCAATATCTAGAGCACCGGGAGCAATATTTGAAGGATAGAGAGCAAAATGAAGATTCGCAGCGCAGAATGGAGGAGAGACAAGAGAGCTGGCAGCAACAAATGATGGCCCAGCAACAAGAATTTCAAACAAGAAGCTTTGAAGGGCAGAAGGAACAATCAAAAGATTTTAAAGAATCATATGATAAATTGTATTTGAGTCAAGCTAAGTATGGGGAATATACTCACAATTTGTATCAGTGGAAGAATATACATCATACCATTGAAGAAAGTAGGCACACAGATAGAATAGAGTATGATGAGGATACACAAGCAAAGTTAGATTATTTGACCCATAGCATGCCAGCACTGAATCCACAAATCAAACCATTTGAGCAATGCCAAGAGTTAAGAGACCGTCAGAGGGCAAAGACCGAGAGGCATTCATCATGGATGCATCAAAGATTGAAGGCAGCAGGACTCTCAGGTCTCATAGACTCTGTCTGGGATAGAAGGTGCCCTGATGAAGAAGCTTAGGACTATTCCAAGCTCTGGAAGATAAAGAAGAAGAAGGGAGAATCAAGCAAAAACCAGGGACATAACAACTAGAAGGTGGTGAAGTTATTTCATAATTTCAAATTAAATAAGGAATATGTATGTCTGAAACATGATATGCCTCCAATTGCTCTTTGTTCTGCATTTTTATGTTTTGAGTAGTTAGCTTGAAAGTGATCTGCATAATAATTGTCATCCTTCATTATCTTGAATCTTGTTTTGTTTCCCTTCTGCTTGAATAAAAGAAAAATGTTTGAATTAGAAAGTGAATATCCAATGTTGCAAAAGTTAGAATAAAAGTTAGTGGTGGTATTTGTTTGATTTAACGCATAGCTCATGAAATAAAAGCTACATAATGACATTTTCCTAGAAGTGTGAACTGGTTTGCTGTTATGAAACCTTGTATCATTGAAAATCCCTTGAAAATGAATCAAAACAGAAAGAAAAAGAAAGAGAAAAGCCAAAAAGTGGCAAAGAAACAAACAATAAGGCTAGACACCAATAGCTTGGACCCTAGGACACATGCCTGTGGTGTTTTTGTACTTGGATATGCTTGGACAAGTAAGTTCTGAAGAATATTTCAAAACTTGGCCACTTAGATCAACTGATCTGGGATTGCCAACTGAAAGTCCACCATCAAGAGCAACCTAGCTACAAAACACTTAGTAATCCAAAGAGATGCTGGGCATCAATGATCCTAGGAAGAAAAGGTGAGCCATGTGTCTGTAGTGAAGGAATGTTGAGCAAAACTAAGCCAAAAGCTGCTGCAACATTTGTCACCACGCCTTCAATGAATAATAAGGTCTTTAAGCAAAATAAGGAAAGAAAAATGAGCAAGGGAGCAAGCAAAAATGAAGCATTATAGCAGTAACCATAATGAACCTTTGAGGAAACATATCTTATGTAACAACACTTAATAAATTAGCTATCATTGTCTGCATAAAACCCCATGAACCAAGTTCAACTATTTGCTAAATAAGGATATGCATACTTCTCTGTTTCATTCCATCTTCTCTTCTGTTTGATGCTTGCTTAGGGACAAGCAAGGTTTAAGTTTGGTGTTGTGATGACAAGTCATCATATGCTAGCTTTGCAAGCATTTTTCACTTGTTTCATTAGGTTTTATGCACTTTCTTGCATTGTAAGTAAGTAATTTGGAGTGGAATTGCATGGTTTTATTGAATCAATCAACCACCCTTTAATTGACACAAAATCATGAGGTTTAAGCTAAAATTAATTGGTTTTTAAATGAATTTTAAACCTTGTGAATTCGGTGATACTTTGATTGGTTGTTTTGATTACTTGTAGGTGAAGAAAAGAAAGAAATAAAGAAAGTGTAGCCTAAGGGAAGAGAAAAGCGTGGCACAATCAAGGACAAGGGCCATAGAGCTCTTACCAAGAGCTCAGCGCTCTCACAAGGAGCGCTACTCAAGGGACCAAGGCCAAGCAAAGGGAAAGCTACGCTCTCCTTGTAAACTGAGCACTACACAATAACAAGGAAGCAAGGCAAAATTGCGCAAAGCTCGGTTGGTGCCAAGAGCTTTATTGGGGGCCTTCCAAAAATAAATTCAAGGAAAAAGTTTGCTAGTGAAGGCCACAAGGTTCAAACTCATGAGCAAGGGGATTAAGGGAAGCGCTACTTGATGAGCGGATATTTTATACGCTTTTTGGGGTTAATTTCATATAGATTTTAGTGTGTTTTAGTTAGTTTTTAGTTTATTTTCAGTAGTTTCTAGGCAAAATTCATATTTATGGACTTTACTATGAGTTTGTGTGTTTTTCTGTGATTTCAGGTATTTTCTGGCTGAAATTGAGGGAGCTGAGCAAAAATCTGATTCAGGCTGAAAAAGGACTGCAGATGCTGTTGGATTCTGACCTCCCTGCACTCAAAGTGGATTTTCTGGAGCTACAGAACTCCAAATGGCGCGCTTCCAATTGCATTGGAAAGTAGATATCCAGGGATTTCCAGAAATTTATAATAGTCCATACTTTGCTCAAGGATAGACGACGTAAACTGGTGTTCAACGCTAGTTCCATGTTGCTGTCTGGCGTCCAGCGCTAGAAACAAGTTGCAAGTTGGAGTTCAACGCCTGAAAAGGATCTTGTTGCTTAGATTAGGAAATTTTTGTCTTTTGGGTCAGAGTCTTTTATTTTCTTTTCAAAAATTTTTCAAAAAAATATTTTTTCTATTAAATCTCGTGCCAAACTTTAAGTTTGGTGTTTTCTTGTTGATTTTCCTTTGTTTTTCGAAAATTTTATTTTGGTTTTCTAAAATTTTAAGTTTGGTGTTCTTTCTTCATGTTCTTGTGTTTTTGTGAGTCTTCAAAGTGTTCTTGAGTTTTTCTTGTGTCTTGATCTTAAAATTTTTAAGTTTGGTGTTCCTTGGTGTTTTCCCTCCAAAATTTTCGAAAACAAGGAGCATTAGATCTAAAAATTTTAAATCTTGGGCCATCTTATTGTTTCTCTCTTTCCTCTTTAAATTCAAAAATATATTTTCTCTCTTTTTTTTTAAAAACAAAATTTTCAAAATTTATTTTTAAAATTCAGATTTTTTTCAAAATTTAAAATCTTTTTCAAATCATATCTTTTTCAAAACTTCCTGACCACTTTCTATCTCCTCATTTTTTTCGAAAATCTTCACCTATTTTTATTTATTTTATTTTAATTTATTTTATTTTCGAAATAATTAAATAAATAAATACATAAAAATAAATTTTTTATTTTACATCATCTCCCTTTCTCCATCATGGATCTAAGTGGAAATGAACAGTCCAGGAGGACTCTGGGGTCATCTGCTAACCCCTCTACTGCTTCATATGGGAGTAGTATCTGCATACCCTCCATTGGAGTCAGTAGCTTTGAGTTGAATCCTCAGCTCATTATCATGGTGCAGCAAAATTGCCAGTATTCCGGTCTTCCACAGGAAGAACCTACAGAGTTTTTGGCTGCAGAGGCACTTGAGCAAATACCTTCTTATGCCAAGTTCATGAAAGAGATCTTGAGTCATAAGAAGGATTGGAGAGAAAACTGAAAGAGTTCTCCTCACTGAAGAATGCAGTGCAGTCATTCTGAAAAGCTTTCCTGAAAAGCTTAAAGACCCTGGGAGTTTTCTGATACCATGCATATTAGAAGGTAATTACACCAAGACAACTTTATGTGATCTTGGGGCAAGCATCAACCTAATACCTGCATCCACTATCAGAAAGCTTGGTTTAACTGAAGAAGTTAAACCAACTCGGATATGTCTCCAACTTGCTGATGGCTCCATTAAATACCCATCAGGCGTGATTGAAGACATGATTGTCAGAGTTGGGCCATTCACCTTTCCCACTGACTTTGTAGTGCTGGAAATGGAGGAGCACAAGAGTGCTACTCTCATTCTAGGAAGACCCTTCCTAGCAACTAGACGAACTCATTGATGTCCAACAGGGGGAAATAACCCGGGACTACAGAAGGCTCAATACAGCCACCAGAAAGGATCATTTTCCTTTACCATTCATAGACCAGATGCTAGAAAGATTGGCAGGTCATGATTATTACTGCTTTTTGGATGGCTACTCAGGCTATAACCAGATTGAAGTAGATCCCCAGGATCAAGAGAAAACAGCATTCACATGTCCATCTGGAGTGTTTGCTTATAGAAGGATGCCATTTGGGCTGCGTAATGCACCTGCAACCTTCCAGAGATGCATGCTCTCTATTTTATCTGATATGGTGGAAAAATTTCTGGAAGTCTTCATGGATGACTTCTCAGTATATGGAGACTCATTCAGCTCCTGTCTTGATCACCTGAAACTAGTTCTGAAAAGATGCCAAGAGACCAACCTGGTTTTAAACTGGGAAAAATGTCACTTTATGGTGACTGAAGGGATTGTCCTTGGGCATAAAATTTCAGACAAGGGAATAGAGGTGGATCAAGCAAAAATAGAGGTAATTGAAAAATTACCACCACCTGCCAATGTTAAGGCAATTAGAAGCTTTCTGGGGCATGCAGGATTCTATAGGAGGTTTATAAAGGATTTTTCAAAAATCACAAAACCTCTGAGCAATCTGTTAGCCGCTGACATGCTATTTGTGTTTGACACAGAGTGTCTGCAGGCGTTTGAAACGCTGAAAGCCAAGCTGGTCACAGCACCAGTTATTTCTGCACCAAACTAGACATTACCATTTGAGCTAATGTGTGATGCCAGTGATCACGCCATTGGTGCAGTACTGGGGCAGAGGCATGACAAGCTTCTGCATGTCATTTATTATGCTAGTCGTATTTTGAATGATGCCCAGAAAAATTACACAACCACAGAAAAAGAATTGCTTGCAGTGGTTTATGCCATTGATAAGTTTAGATCATACTTAGTAGGATCAAAAGTGATTGTATACACAGATCATGCTGCTCTTAAATATCTACTCACAAAGCAGGATTCAAAACCCAGACTCATAAGATGGGTGTTGCTTCTGCAAGAGTTTGATATTGAAATAAGAGACAGAAAAGGGACAGAGAACCAAGTGGCTGACCATCTATCCCGGATAGAGCCAATAGAAGGGACGTCATTCCCCTCTCTTGAAATCTATGAGACCTTTCCTGATGAGCATTTGTTTGCCATTCAGGAAACACCATGGTTTACAGACATTGCAAACTACAAAGCTGCAAGATTCATTCCCAAGGAATACAGCAGGCAACAAAAGAAAAAATTAATTACTGATGCAAAGTACTACTTGTGGGATGAACCCTATCTCTTTAAGAGATGTGCAGATGGCATAATCCGTAGGTGTGTGCCTAAAGAAGAAGCACAAAGGATCTTATGGCATTCCCATGGGTCACAATACGGAGGTCATTTCGGAGGTGAGCGGACAGCCACCAAGGT
>NC_029789.2:95583425-95586317 GCF_000816755.2 Arachis ipaensis | reverse complement strand
TGATTGTGTATACTGACCATGCTGCTCTTAAATATCTACTCACAAAGCAGGATTCAAAACCCAGGCTCATAAGATGGGTGTTGCTTCTGCAAGAGTTGTTTGATATAGAAATAAGAGACAGAAAAGGGACAGAGAACCAAGTGGCTGATCATCTGTCCCGGATAGAGCCAATAGAAGGGACGTCATTCCCCTCTCTTGAAATCTCTGAGACCTTTCCTGATGAGCATTTGTTTGCCATTCAGGAAACACCATGGTTTGCAGACATTGTAAACTACAAAGCTGCAAGGTTCATTCCCAAGGAATACAGCAGGCAACAAAAGAAAAAATTAATTACTGATGCAAAGTACTACTTGTGGGATGAGCCCTATCTCTTTAAGAGATGTGCAGATGGCATAATCCGTAGGTGTGTGCCTAAAGAAGAAGCATAAAGGATCTTATGGCATTGCCATGGGTCACAATATGGAGGTCATTTCGGAGGTGAGCGAACAGCCACCAAGGTCCTCCAATGTGGCTTCTACTGGCCTACACTCTACAGAGATTCCCAAGAGTTTGTACGTAACTGTGACAGTTGCCAGAGAGCTGGTAATTTGCCTCACAGTTACGCCATGCCTCAACAAGGAATCTTGGAGATTGAGTTGTTTGATGTATAGGGTATTGATTTCATGGGGCCTTTCCCACCATCATACTCAAACACTTATATTTTGGTGGCAGTTGACTATGTATCAAAATGGGTTGAGGCCATTGCCACACCCACCAATGATACTAAAACAGTGCTGAAGTTCCTCCAGAAACATATATTCAGCAAGTTTGGTGTTCCCAGGGTACTAATCAGTGATGGGGGCACTCACTTCTGCAACAAACAGCTTGACTCTGCCATGGTCCGGTATGGGATTCGCCACAAGGTGGCGATTCCATATCATCCACAGACAAATGGGCAAGCTGAAATCTCTAACAGAGAACTAAAAAGAATCCTGGAACGGACTGTAAGTACCCGTAGAAAGGATTGGGCACGAAGCTTGGATGATGCTCTGTGGGCTTACAGAACAGCATTCAAGACTCCTATAGGGACCTCTCCATACCAACTTGTGTATGGTAAGGCATGCTACCTGCCCGTGGAACTGGAATATAAAGCCTACTGGGCAACCAGATTCCTAAACTTTGATGCCAAATTAGCTGGAGAAAAAAGATTGCTCCAGCTAAATGAGCTAGAGGAATTCAGATTCACTGCTTTCGAAAATGCCAAGCTTTATAAAGAAAAATAAAAAAAGTGGCATGACAGAAAGGTGTCATCTAGAATCTTTGAACCAGGACAAAAGGTTCTATTGTTTAACTCTAGGCTCAGGCTATTCCCCGGGAAACTGAAGTCCCGGTGGAGGGGACCATATGTGATTACAAGTGTATAACCATATGGTTATATGGAGCTTCAAGATATTGATTCTAACAAGAGGTTCATTGTTAATGGACAGAGAATCAAGCACTATCTTGAAGGCAATGTTGAGCAAGAGTGCTCAAGGCTGAAGCTAGATTAAAAGCTCAGCAAGGTCCAGCTAAAGACAATAAAGAAGCGCTTGCTGGGAGGCAACCCAGCCATGGGGCATTACTTCCTCTAAGCATTTTGCCCTATTCTTGATTTTATTTGTTTATATAAAGTTCACTAATACTAAGGTAAAGAATCAATTGTATAACTTCACAGGGTTACAGAAAGACTCTACACACAAAACAGAGAAAAAGAGCTCACTGGCAAGAAAACGCCAGTAAAATTCTATTTTGGGCGTTCAACGCCCAAAAGAAGTATCCACAGGGCGTTGAACGCCAGTAAGGATAGCCATCTGGGCGTTAAACGCCAGAAAGAAGCATCTTCTGGGCGTTGAACGCCAGAAAGAAGCTCCTTCTGGGCGTTTAACGCCAGATTTGCAGCGTCCTGGGCGTTCAGAAAAACGCCCAGTGACAAAGGAGTTCCTGGCGTTCAACACCAGAAAGAAGCAGTAGCTGGGCGTTGAACGCCCAGGAGAGGCAGCAATTGGGCGTTGAACGCCCAAAACATGCAGCGTTTAGGCGTTCAAACGCCAGGATAGTCGGGAGGAGGTGAATTCATTTTTACTTCATATTTTTCATTCTAAATTTAATTTTCATCTTTCAATTCATGATTTCTTGCATAAACATGTTAAGAACCCTGAGTTCTAAAATCCCTAATTTCTAAAAACCCTATTTTAAAATATCAAATGTATCTTAATCCATAAGCACAAATCTTTTTTTATCCAATTCAACTCTTTTTTCAAAAATTTTCAAAACAAATCTATCTCTTTTCATTCAAAAAATCTTTTCAACTAATCAACATCTTTTTCAAATCTCCACACTATCTTTTTCAAAAATCCAAATCTATCTTTTTCAAATATCCTTCATATCTCTTCAATTTTAAATTATATCTTTTCTTATCATACTTAAATTTTTCTTAAAAATCACATCTTCTATCTTATCTTCCTCCCTATTTTCGAAAACCCACCCCCCTCTCCCTTTAAATATGGGTTCGGCCTCCCTCCCCTCCCATCCACCATTGCACCTAGCTCTCCTTCTCTCCCTCTCCTTTCTTTTCGTTTTGCTTGAGGACAAGCAAACCTCTAAGTTTGGTGTGCTTATCCGTGATCACTAAGATCATGGCTCCTAAAGAAAAACAACCCACTCCGAGAGGCAAGAAAGAAAGCGTTCCAAAACCACTTTGGAATCAAGGAAAGTTCTTAACTAAAGAACATTCGGACCATTATTACAAAATAATGGGTCTAAGATCAGTGATCCCGGAAGTTAGATTCGATCTGAAAGAAGACAAATATCCGGAGATCCAGGAGCAAATCCGAATCAGGAACTGGGAGATCCTAGCCAATCCTGAAACAAAAG
>NC_029789.2:95580989-95583202 GCF_000816755.2 Arachis ipaensis | reverse complement strand
GAGAACTGAAATTTAAAGTGCTGAATCTTAAAGAACAAGAAAGTAAATGGCAGAAACTTAGAACGCAAGAAATGTAAATTGTAGAATCTTAAATTGCAAGAAATGTAAATGGCTTGAATTGTAAAAGGGAATTGGGAATTGGATTTGCAGAATTTAAACAAGGAAAAGTGAATTGCAACGAACAGAGAAGTAGAAGATAACTTGGATTGAATCAGATCTAAAAACAGAAATGTAAATGAGATTGAAAAGCATTAAACAGAGGAAGTAAAATTGGAATTCAGATCTTAGGACCCAAGAGACTAGATAACCAAGTCTAGATCTCAATGCCTTCCTAGATTCAACAAGAACAATTGCAAAGGAAATGTAAATTGCAAAGAAAGTAGATGAAGAAGCGATTAACCGAAACTAAAATTCAATTAAGCAGAGAATTAAACAAGATCCCAAGGTGAGATTGAAACAGAATTCCTTCAATTCTCCAACCCAAGATCCAAGATGAGTGTAATTGAAATTGAAAGCAAGAAAACTAAGAGGAAGGGAATTCGATTCTCCTTCCCCGAGACTTAGAAATTAAAATTCACTCAATCACCAAAACTCTCCGAAAACTCTCTCTCAAAACTCCAAGGAAAAGCTCTATATGAAAACTAAAAAGGGAAGCTCTCTTAAAAACTTAAATCCTATACTATTTATACACTTTCTTCAAATGGTCTTTGATGAGCGGATAATTTATACGCTTTTTGGCATTGTTTTTAGTATGTTTTTAGTAGGATCTAGCTACTTTTAGGGATGTTTTCATTAGTTTTTATGTTAAATTCACATTTCTGGACTTTACTATGAGTTTGTGTGCTTTTCTGGGATTTCAGGTATTTTCTGGCTGAAATTGAGGGACTTGAGGAAAAATCAGATTCAGAGGTTGAAGAAGGACTCAAAATGGCACGCTTCCAATTGCGTTGGAAAGTAGACATCCAGGGCTTTCCAGCAATATATAATAGTCCATACTTTGGCCAAGAATAGACAACGTAAACTAGCGTTCAACGCCATCTCTCTGCCCAAATCTGGCGTCCAGCGCCAGTTTGCTTCTAAGATATCCATTCGCACCCAAGAACGTGATGAAGGTGATTATTATGTGTGACGCTCATCACCATTCTCCCCTATGAACACGTGCCTGACAAACACTTCCGTTCTATATGAAATAAGCTAGAATGAATATCTCTTAGATCTCTTAATCAGAATCTTCGTGGCGTACGCTAGAATAATGGCGGCATTCAAGAGAATCCGGAAAGTCTAAACCTTGTCTGTGGTATTCCGAGTAGAATTCAATGAATGAATGACTGTGACGAGCTCCAAACTCGCGATTGCAGGGCGTTAGTGACAGACGCAAAAGGATAGTAAATCCTATTCCAGCATGATCGAGAACCGACAGATGAATAGCCGTGCCGTGACAGGGTGCGTGAGCATATTATTCACTAAGAGGATAAGATGAAGCCATTGACAAGGGTGATGCCTCCAGACGATTAGCCGTGCCGTGACAGGGCATTGGATCATTTTCCCGAGAGATGACCGAAAGTAGCCATTGACAGTGGTGATGTATCACATAAAGCCAGCCATGGAAAGGAGTAAGACTGATTGGATGAAGATAGCAGGAAAGTAGAGGTTCAGAGGAACGAAAAGCATCTGCATTCGCTTATCTGAAATTCCTACCAATGATTTACATAAGTACCTCTATCCCTATTCTATTATTTATTATTCGAAAACACCATTATCAATTTATACCCGCCTGACTGAGATTTACAAGGTGACCATAGCTTGCTTCATACCAACAATCTCCGTGGAATTCGACCCTTACTCACGTAAGGTATTACTTGGACGACCCAGTGCACTTGCTGGTTAGTTACACAGAGTTGTGAACCATGGTCTTGGCATCATGTTTTTGGCGCCATTTCCAGGGAAAGAAAGAGCAATGAATTTTACATAATTAAAGTGTAATCACGATTCCGCGTACCAAGTTTTTGGCGCCGTTGCCGGGGATTGTTTGAGTTTGGACAACTGACGGTTCATCTTGTTGGTCAGATTAGGTAATTTTCTTTTTGTTTTCTTTTCAAAAATTTTTCAAAAATATTTCAAAATCTTCTCACCTGTTTTCAAAAAAAAAATGTTTTCAAAAATAAATTATTCTATGGCTTCAGAATTTTTAAGAATGAATTCTAGTGTTTCAT
>NC_029789.2:95573559-95573820 GCF_000816755.2 Arachis ipaensis | reverse complement strand
TTGGGGCTAACTTTTCACCCAAAAGTTTGTGCAAAAGTTTGAGGCTAACTTTAGGTCCAGCTTTTTGCTTCCTGGTTCAATTTCACTTTTGTCCTTTGTCCTCTCTTCCTCCTAGCCATTCCTTCTTGCTTCAACCTTTCTCCAAGCTTTCTTCACCTATCATTAATCAACCAAAAAGCTATGCTCTATGCTCAAAATCATGAGATATTCATTCTTTCATAATATGTGACAATTATAGCATAAAACCTCATGAAATAGCAT
>NC_029789.2:95573249-95573496 GCF_000816755.2 Arachis ipaensis | reverse complement strand
CTAAGATGACTTGTCATCACAACACCAAACTTAAAGCTTGCTTGTCCCCAAGCAAGAAATGAATTATGCTCATAGGTTCTTTCACTTAAGACGGATTGAAGAATAAATTGTATGGTCCTGTGAGTGAAGTGATTAAGTGTCAATGGGGTGAATTATGCTCATAGGTTCTAAATCATATGCTCTTGCAAGGGCTTCAGTGCTCACTAGTCCTCACATATTGGGAGTCTTAGGTCTTAGGATTTTCATC
>NC_029789.2:95566376-95567661 GCF_000816755.2 Arachis ipaensis | reverse complement strand
GGTTGATTTAGTCAAGCGAATCAAGATTTGGTTGAGAGATTTGTGATTTGCAGAATTTAAATTGCATAGAAAGTAAAGGGAGTGGGTAAATTGCATGAAAGTAAAGAGAACTGAAATTTAAAGTGCTGAATCTTAAAGAACAAGAATGTAAATGGCAGAAACTTAGAATGCAAGAAATGTAAATTGCAGAATCTTAAATTGCAAGAAATGTAAATGGCTTGAATTGTAAAAGGGAATTGGGAATTGGATTTGCATAATTTAAACAAGGAAAAGTGAATTGCAACGAACAGAGAAGTAGAAGATAACTTGGATTGAATCAGATCTAAAAACAGAAATGTAAATGAGATTGAAAAGCATTAAACAGAGGAAGTAAAATTGGAATTCAGATCTCAAGACCCAAGAGACTAGATAACCAAGTCTAGATCTCAATGCCCTCCTAGATCCAACAAGAACAATTGCAAAGGAAATGTAAATTGCAAAGAAAGTAGATGAAGAAGCGATTAACCGAAACTGAAATTCACTTAAGCAGAGAATCAAACAAGATCCCAAGGTGAGATTGAAACAGAATTCCTTCAATTCTCCAACCCAAGATCCAAGATGAGTGTAATTGAAATTGAAAGCAAGAAAACTAAGAGGAAGGGAATTCAATTCTCCTTCCCCAAGACTTAGAAATTAAAATTCACTCAATCACCAAAACTCTCCGAAAACTCTCTCTCAAAACTCCAAGGAAAAGCTCTATATGAAAACTAAAAAGGGAAGCTCTCTTAAAAACTTAAATCCTATGCTATTTATACACTTTCTTCAAATGGTCTTCAAGCCTTCAATTGGGCCTTTGCTCTTGATGGAATTGGGTTGATAGAGACCTTGGTTGATTGCTCTTGGAGTTTGGAGAAGAACCGAATTGAACCGGGTTTGGAATCATGAAAGCTTGNTTCTATTATTTATTATTCGAAAACACCATTATCAATTTATATCCGCCTGACTGAGATTTACAAGGTGACCATAGCTTGCTTTATACCAACAATCTCTGTGGAATTCGACCCTTACTCACGTAAGGTATTACTTGGACGACCCAGTGCACTTGCTGGTTAGTTACACGGAGTTGTGAACCATGGTCTTGGCATCATGTTTTTGGCGCCATTTCCAGGGAAAGAAAGAGCAATGAATTTTACATAATTAAAGTGTAATCACGATTCCGCGTACCAGTCTTCAAGCCTTCAATTGGGCCTTTGCTCTTGATGGAATTGGGTTGATAGAGGCCTTGGTTGATTGCTCTTGGAGTTTG
>NC_029789.2:95481510-95565431 GCF_000816755.2 Arachis ipaensis | reverse complement strand
AGTTTCTTTGCTTTGGCCTTGACTCTAAGTGTCATGTCTCAAAGCGGCTCTTTAAATAAGCTTTCAATCAATACTCCTAAATCAGTTGGTTTTAAGGTATTAGGTGTTAAAGCACCCCTAAGGATTTACTTGCTCAAGCCTCTTTCTTTGACACAACTCAACCACAAGCATTTACTAGGCTAACAACTCTTTGAGTCATTGTTTCTTCTTTCTTTTCTGCCTAGTAATTGATGCTCAGAGCCTTGGGCCATGTTCTTTTTTTTGCTTTTGTATTTTCTTTATTTTCTTTTGTTTTGTTTGCTGCTTCTTGGATCAATAGATTTTTGAGAATCTCCACAATACTTCTTTGAACTTCATGCCCTGCCTATGAGCTCCCATGCAAGTTTTCACAAGCATGCAACCTCAATACATAATCATACAACTAGAACCACCACTTCTCCTAATCTTTTGCTTTCCTCAAAATTGTTTAATTCCTCAATCCTTCTTTTCAAAGAACTTTCATGTGATGCATTTTTTTTTTGAAATATTGAGTGCAAACAAGTTTTGGAGAGTATGATGTTGTAAATGATCAAGCATCTTGCTTATTGAATTTCAGAAAAAAAAAAACATACTAAACAGACAGATAATCAGGGAAACAAAATCACTCTCAATCATAGCAGTGTTTGATGTAAGATAATTACTTAACAATACAACCTTTTGGAGTTCGCTTGCTTTACTCCTCATCATCATCATCACTGATCCACACATTCCTCTTTCATCTCTTTGGTTGATGATGCTTAATCCTTCCAAAAGCTTGTATGATGCTCTGCAATGATATTGAAAGTTTCTTGTTCCCCAAGCACTTAGAAACAATGATTACAGAAAAAAAAATAGAGAAAGAAAAAGAAAAAGCAAGCAGAAAAAGCCAAAGCTCTTAAAACCAAAAGGCAAGAGCAAAAAGACAATAGCCCTTAAAACCAAAAGGCAAGGGTAAAAAAAGGACCCCAAGGCTTTGAGCATCAGTGGATAAGAGGGCCTAAAGGAATAAAATCCTGACCTAAGCGGCTAAACCAAGCTGTCCCTAACCATGTGCTTGTAACGTGAAGGTGTCAAGTGAAAACTTGAGACTGAGCGGTTAAAGTCGAGGTCCAAAGCAAAAAGAAGCGTGTGCTTAAGAACCCTGGACACCTCTAATTGGTGATGAGCGGATATTTTATACGCTTTTTGGGGTTAATTTCATATAGTTTTTAGTGTGTTTTAGTTAGTTTTTAGTTTATTTTCAGTAGTTTCTATGCAAAATTCATATTTCTAGACTTTACTATGAGTTTGTGTATTTTCTGTGATTTCAGGTATTTTCTGGCTGAAATTGAGGGAGCTGAGCAAAAATCTGATTCAGGCTGAAAAAGGACTGCTGATGTTGTTGGATTCTGACCTCCCTGCACTCAAAGTGGATTTTCCGGAGCTATAGAACTCCAAATGGCGTTCTTCCAATTGCATTGGAAAGTAGACATCCAGGGCTTTCCCGCAATATATAATAGTTTATACTTTGCTCAAGGATAGATGACGTAAACTGGCGTTCAACGCCAGTTCCATGTTGCTATCTGGCGTCCAGCGCCAGAAACAAGTTGCAAGTTGGAGTTCAACGCCAGAAAAGGATCCAAAGCTGGCGTTGAACGCCCAAAACAGCCCTCTGCACGTGATTAGCTTAACTTTGTACTCTTTGACGGCATGAGTCTCTAAACTCCATTGAGGAGCTCTGCTGTGTCTCGATGAATTAATGCAAGTATTTCTGTTTTCCATTCAAACATGCGTGTTCCTATCTAAGATATCCATTCGCACTTCAATATGAATGTGATGAACGTGACAATCATCACCATTCCTCCACGAACACGTGCCTGACAACCACTTACATTTCACCATAGAATGAATGAATATCTCTTAGATCTCTTAATCAAAATCTTCGTGGTATAAGCGAGATTGATGGCAGCATTCAAGAGAATCCGGAAAGTCTAAACCTTGTCTGTGGTATTCTGAGTAGGATTCAGGGATTGAATGACTGTGACGAGCTTCAAACTCGCGAGTGCTGGCCGTAGTGACAGATGCAAAAGGATAGTAAATCCTATTCCGGTACGATTGAGAACCTGCAGATGATTAGCCGTGCGGTGACAGCGCATCTGGACCCTTTTCATTGGAAGGATGGATGGTAGCCATTGACAACGGTGATCCACCAACACACAGCTTGCCATAGGAGGACGTGCGAGCGTGAATCAGAAAACAGAAGAAAGCAGAATTTCAGAAGACAAAGCATCTCCAAAACTCCAACATATTCTCCATCATTGCATACAAGTATAATTTGTGTTCTGCCCTTTTATTCCTTGCAATCAAATTTGATAAGTGAATTATTTTATCGTTTTCCTGACTAAGAGTTATAAGACAACCATAGATTGCTTCAAGCCAACAATCTCCGTGGGATCGACCCTTACTCACGTAAGGTATTACTTGGACGACCCAGTGCACTTGCTGGTTAGTGGTACTAGTTGTGAAAAGTGTGATTCACAATTCGTGCACCACTACCCTTGCAAGGAAATAAGCCAAAATTGGCTGAAGTGCATTCCCTGGGATTCGAACCATGTACATCACAGAAGCAAGGAAGGAGGCGTTGCTTTGTTGCACAAAGGAAAAGGGCCAACAATGCTTCCCCAAGGATTCGAACTTGAGCTCACACTAGAGACAAGGAGGAAGCTGCGCTCATGCCATGAACCGAGCGCTCTCCCTTGTCTTGCCAAGCCTTGTCACGCACCAACATTGACACGGCCAGGGAGCACCAATGCTGAGCTCATGCCATGAACCGAGCCTTGCCCTGGGAGTAACACCCATGGGCTAAAAATTCAACCAAAATTCCAAATTAATTCAAGTTTTCACCAAATAAAAAAGGCTCACTCCAAATTCTGAGATCCAAAAATAGGAAGTGTATAAATAGAAGTTAGTTAGATTTAGAAAGCACCTTGATTTTACTTGGGAATTTTTTTCATTGGAGTTCACTTTTATCTTTGAATATTCACTGTTAGTTGCGAGATTGGGGAGGAGAATTGAGCTCTCTTCCTCTGGGATTTTTTTTCTACTTA
This sequence comes from Arachis ipaensis, assembly GCF_000816755.2. NCBI lineage: Eukaryota > Viridiplantae > Streptophyta > Magnoliopsida > Fabales > Fabaceae > Arachis > Arachis ipaensis. Next base: position 95,562,327 of record NC_029789.2, on the reverse strand, counting down.
CTTGACTCTTGTTTTGGATCTTGGGTGGAGAATTGAAGAAATTCTATTTCAATCTCACCTTGAAATCTCTTTCTGTTGATTTTTCTGCATAATTCAAGGAATTGTGATTGAGATCTATGTTTCTCTACTCATTTCAATCTTTACTTCTTCTGCAATTGTTCTTGGTTGGATCAAGGAAGGAATTGAGATCTAGACTTGTTTTTTAGTCTCTTGACCCCTGAGATCTTTACTCTCTTAGTGAGAGCCTGTAATTTAAGTTTGGTTCTTTTACTGTTTGCTTCTTCAAGCAATTTTACTCTTCTGTTTGAGATCTGTTTCATTTCAAGTCATCTTCTATTCTTCTGCTGATTGCTGTTTACTGTCTTTTGTTTAAATTCTGCATTCCTAGCTCCCAGACCCTTTTTATGATTCAAACAATTTACATTTCTTGCACTCTAAGCTTCAGCTCTTTACATTTCTTGTGATCTAAGTCAATGTCATTTACTTTACTTGTTCTTTAAGATTCGGCTCTTTAATTCTTCTGCACTTTAAATTCTTGTCAATTTTTCATCTCCCTTTACTTTTCATGCAATTTAGCTTCTATCAGATACAAATCACTCAAATCAACTCTAATTTTCTTGACTAAATCAACCACTAAACTAAAATTGCTCAATCCATCAATCCTTGTGGGATCGACCTCACTCACGTGAGTTATTATTACTTGATGCGATCCGGTACGCTTGCCGGTTAGATTTGTGTGTTGGGAATTCGTTTTCCAAAAATACACATTAGTGGCATTGTCCACTTGCTCCGGAAAAGAGATAAGAAAAGAGACTGATGAGAGTTGAATTTGATTATGAAGTTGAATGAATAAGAATGAATTATAATGATAATGAGAATGAATTTCTGAATGTGACTTTGGGTAAGATGCAGTGGTGTTATCCATTTGCTTTGGAAAAGTTCGAGGCTTCGGATAAGATGTAAAGGCTGTGTTGTGTCGCGACTTGCTCCGGATCGAGAACTGTAACACTGCCTGGGTAAGAGGCAATGGTGAGGTTGTCCCCTGCTCCAGGTACGCGGGTAAGATGCAAGTGTTGTGGCATTGTTTCACTTGCTCTGTGTTTGGTGTTCTGTCCAGGGTTAGCTACCGGACATGTCGGGTTTGGATTTATAACCGATAGATGAGACTCATCAGCTGTAGGACAGGCATGCATCATGTGCATATGTTTGATTTGCTTGTTGTGCATTAATTGGGAGTGCCTATGTGAATTAGTATGCCTAATTGTTATACTTGATACTTGCATTACTTGTGCTCTAGTTGTGTTTGCCCTTGTTTGTCTGTTTGTCTATGTGGTTCCACCAGAATTAGGAAGACTAGAGGAAGGTGAAGGATTAAAGATTTGAGTTAGAATTTGGTTAAGTTTAAGAACCTTAGAGAACTACCCCTGATTTTATGGTTACTGTTTCAGTTTTTTAAGATTTATAATCTGAGTGTCAGAGTTCTAGGATTGCCTCTGGCTTTCCCAGTACCTTATATCTTATTTATGTGGGGACCGTTACAATGCTGAGAACCTTCGGTTCTCATACCATATATATGTTGTTGTTTACAAATGCAGGTCAAGAGACACCTCGATAAGTGTCTGGAGTTCATTCTACAAGCGAAGTGTTATATTTGGGACTCTGTATTTTGAGCTTATGCTTTATGTTCTGTAGTTAAATTCTCCTCTGTATATATAACTTTATTTTGTCCATCTTAAAGGTCGATGTAGAGAAACAGGTTGTTGTTTTATCTATTTTGGGATATTTTGGGTTATGTATATCTGCGTATTTATACTCTGGCCGGTCTTAGCTTTGCAGGTTGAGTCGGAGGTTCGGTATTTTGTAACTCTTGATATTTTACTCTTTATACTTATATATTATCATTTTTTGTCTTCTCGGTTTATGTTCACGCGAGCGATGCGTTTTTATTTTGCGACTTATTGTTTAAGCTTTCTTTCAAGGTTCCTCGAATATATATTCATTTCACCTATATTATATACATATATTTTATTTTTAGAGGTCGTAATACATCGCCACCTCAGTTTTATGACTATATCATAAGACTCTGCGTGGTAGGGTGTTACACTATGCGTATAACGCATAGCAAAAATACACCTCTAGCAACTAAATCCACTCCATGCATACTACTTGAAGCTCCATGCATACTACTTGGGAGTTCCATGCGTACTACTTGAGCTCCATGCGTATATGTGATGCAAAATTTTGAATACTAATTCCATCAAGAGCAAAGGCCCAATTGAAGGCTTGAAGACCATTTGAAGAAAGTGTATAAATAGCATAGGATTTAAGTTTTTAGGGGAGCTTTTCTTTTCGGTTTGATTAGTACACTTAGTAGAGAACTCATTTTACATTCTAGCATTGTTGTTTTAATTCAAGAGAATTGGGGAGGAGAATTGATCTCTCTTCTTCCTTGTTCTTGCCCAGCACTCTTTAATTTTCTTGCTTCGGATCTTGGGTGGAGAATTGAAGAACTTCTGTTTCAATCTCACCTTGGGATCTTGTTTAATTTTCTGCTTAATTGAATTTCAGTTTCTGTTACTTGCTCTCTCATCTACTTTCTCTACAATTTACAATTTACAATTCCTTTGCAATTACTCTTGTTGGATCTAGGAAGGCATTGAGATCTAGACTTGGTTATCTAGTCTCTTGGGTCCTGAGATCTAAATTCCAATTTTACATCCTCTGTTTAATGCTTTTCAAGCTCATTTACAATTCTGTTTTTAGATCCGGTTCAATCCAAGTTATTTTCTACTCCTCTGCTTGTTGAATTTTACTTTCCCTTGTTTAATTTCTGTAAATCCAATTCCCAATCCCCTTTACAATTCAAGCCATTTACATTTCTTGCACTTTAAGATTCAGCAATTTACATTTCTTGCGTTCTAAGTTTCTGCCATTTAATTTCTTGTTCTTTAAGATTCAGCACTTTAAATTTCAGTTCTCTTTACTTTCATGCAATTTACCCACTCCCTTTACTTTCTCTGCGATCTAAATTCTGCAAATCACAAATCACTCAACCAAATCTTGATTCGCTTGACTAAATCAACCACTAAACTAAAATTGCTCAATCCTTCAATCCCTGTGGGATCGACCTCACTCCCGTGAGTTATTATTACTTGATGCGACCCGGTGCACTTGCCGGTGAGTTTTGTGTGTTTGGAATTCGTTTTCCAAAAATACACATCAAGTTTTTGGCGCCATTGCCGGGGATTGATTAGATTGACAATGATTAAGTTTAACACCTAATACCTTAAAACCAACTGGTTTAGGAGTATTGATTGAAAGCTTATCTAAAAAGCCGCTTTGAGACATGACACTTAGAGTCGAGGCCAAAGCACAGAAATTATAAGCTGCTTCAAGGTGACTACATATAAAGAGATCTCCATGATACCATTTGGATGAAAATCCTAAGACCTAAGACTCCCAATATGTGAGGACTAGTAAGCACTGAAGCCCTTATATGAGCATATAATTTATAGTTCACCCCACTGTTACTTGATCACTTCACTCACAGGACTTTACAAGTTATTCTTCAATCCATCTTAAATGAAAGAACCCTTGAGCATAATTCATTCCTTGCTTGGGGACAAGCAAGCTTTAAGTTTGGTGTTGTGCAACGTTGGAGCAAAAGTTTGACCCCTAACTTTTGCCCTAACGTTGGTATTAGCAAAAGAGGGTGGCTGATGTGAAAAGTTGGAGTAAAAGTTTGCCTCAAACTTTTACTCAAACTTTTACTCAAGCTTTCATGATTCCAAACTCCAAGAGCAATCAACCAAGGCCTCTATCAACCCAATTCCATCAATAGCAAAGGCCCAATTGAAGGCTTGAAGACCATTTGAAGAAAGTGTATAAATAGCATAGGATTTAAGTTTTTAGGGGAGCTTTTCTTTTCAGTTTGATTAGTACACTTAGTAGAGAGCTCATTTTACATTCTAACATTGTTGTTTTAATTCAAGAGAATTGGGGAGGAGAATTGATCTCTCTTCTTCCTTGTTCTTGCCCAGCACTCTTTAATTTTCTTGCTTCGGATCTTGGGTGGAGAATTGAAGAACTTCTGTTTCAATCTCACCTTGGGATCTTGTTTAATTTTCTGCTTAATTGAATTTCAGTTTCTGTTACTTGCTCTCTCATCTACTTTCTCTGCAATTTACAATTTACAATTCCTTTGCAATTACTCTTGTTGGATCTAGGAAGGCATTGAGATCTAGACTTGGTTATCTAGTCTCTTGGGTCCTGAGATCTAAATTCCAATTTTACATCCTCTGTTTAATGCTTTTCATGCTCATTTACAATTCTGTTTTTAGATCCGGTTCAATCCAAGTTATTTTCTACTCCTCTGCTTGTTGAATTTTACTTTCCCTTGTTTAATTTCTGCAAATCCAATTCCCAATCCCCTTTACAATTCAAGCCATTTACATTTCTTGCACTTTAAGATTCTACAATTTACATTTCTTGCGTTCTAAGTTTCTGCCATTTAATTTCTTGTTCTTTAAGATTCAGCACTTTAAATTTCAGTTCTCTTTACTTTCATGTAATTTACCCACTCCCTTTACTTTCTCTGCGATCTAAATTCTGCAAATCACAAATCACTCAACCAAATCTTGATTCGCTTGACTAAATCAACCACTAAACTAAAATTGCTCAATCCTTCAATCCCTGTGGGATCGACCTCACTCCCGTGAGTTATTATTACTTGATGCGACCCGGTGCACTTGCTGGTGAGTTTTGTGTGTTTGGAATTCGTTTTCCAAAAATACACATCAAATACCCACAAACTAACCGGAAAGTACACCGGGTTGTATCAAGTAATACCTCGGGTGAGTGAGGGTCGAATCCTACGAGGATTGATGGACTGAGCAACAATGGTCGAATGATCCACTTAGTCAAGCAAGCAGTAAGTTGTGTTTTGAGGACTATATAAAATGCATGAAATGGAAATTTAGAAAGTACGAAAGCAAACAATAAGAATGATGTGAGATATATGATGGAAAGCAGTTATGGCTTTGGAGTTGTTAATTTTTCCAGATTAAGTTCTCTTACCAACTATTTTAATCATGCAAGATTCGTTTCACAACAAACTGTAATTTGTAACGACCCAACTTCCAATACGTCATGATCGTACCAAAAGTAAGGCGTTACTGACCTGTTTTCCTTATTAACTATTTAATATTGAGCCTTTAGTTCGATATCGTGTTTTAGTTTTAGTAGAAAATGCCAGAAATTTTTGTTTTTATTTATCAAATCATATATCAAGCATCACCAAATAATAATAATCATATAATTATTAGTAAATATTATACAAACAAATTCAAGTGTAACTTAGATACCACTCCTATCCCGCTTTATAAAATAAAATCTTAAGCAACAAAGGCGAGGGAATTCTATGAGAGCAACTCAATTCAAAAACTTAACTCATAAATAAGGTCTAACAATCGCCCGCAGCTTCAAACTGAGTCTTCGAACCTGTATCACTGAAAGGGTGGAAGATTTTGGGGTGAGAACAAACCACACGTTCTCAGTAGGGAATGGGAATGCCATAAAAGTAATGATTAATATGCAAATAATTAACATACTCAAGGAAACTATATTTTTATCAAACCTTTTTGAAAATACTTTTGGTTTTACTTTAGCTAATTAATTACCTCCTTTAAAATCTCTAAACTCAAACAAATTCTAAATATGAAACTAGTCACATTAACCATCTATCAGTCACATAATTAATTCTCAATTAAAATATCAATTCCTAACCAATTTAATACATTCACAAACTAATAGTACAAGCCAGAGATTCAGTTCAACATACAAACAAGTCACAGCAAGACAAACAGCACAATCACAGGGAAGTACAATGAGCAAACCCAATCAAATGTAAATGCACACACAAGGATGATGCATGTCTAGCCCTAGTGCAGGTAATGAGCTTATCTGTCAGTTTCTACCTGCTCCCGACGTAACCCGAAGCAGCTGAAACGGGTATGGTTTTCCAGTCAGCATAGGTACAGTTCTCACTAACCGACGTATGCGTCATATCCTCTGTAAGCAAACTCTGCCTTACAGGTGGCAGCATCCAGCCGTGTATAAAATCATATTCTCTGTAAGCAATCCTTGCCTTATAGGTGCGGCATTCTAGCGGTGTATGAATTAATATCCTCTGCAAGTGATTCCAGGTTATCAGTTGTAGGTACAGCTCTCAATAGCTGTGTAACACTGGAAAACGTTCTGTGGTCGTACCACTATCTATCTGACTGCCTTCACGCAGCAGATCATCACACAAATATCTCAGGAGTTGTCATAACGCAACAAATGAATAAACACATCTCTTGGGTTGCCTCAAGCAACAAATAAATATCTCTTGGATTGCCTCAAGCAACAAATGACCTTTCAACAGGTCTTCTGCTTTTTATTCTCCTTTATAATCATAAATACGCAAGCGGGACAAAACCCACGTCCTTGCCAACAATTTCATAAACTGAATACCTTTCCTCAAAAGAATCAATGTAATTATCATCATAAGTTATCATTCTCATTATCCATCTCCAGTTACATATTCTTATACAATATCTCTCTTTTTCTTTGTTCAATCATGTTGTACAAACTTTACGACTTCCACTTTTGCAACCTCTTAACTCGAACCAATTTTAAAACTATTTTCTAGTTTAATTTTCTTTCAAAAGACTCAAGAAAATTATTTATTTTAAATTCGCTAAATACTTTTCAAAACATTACCCTCTTACTAAAAGTAACCAAATAAAACTCTTTTTCAAGTTTACTAACTTCCCAAAGACTCAAAAACTATCTCTCTTTATCATTCATATTCAAATATTATATAATCATTAAACTTTTTAAAAAAATAATCCTTTATTTCAAACCCCAGGCATAACTCTCTTCATATTGAATAAATCTCAAAACATAACTTCTTTTATAAATAATTCAAACTTAAAACATAAACCTTTCCTTGGTAATTCAATTTCAAAATAATATAATTCTTTTCTTACCTAAATAAAATTGTTTTCATAATAAATTCAGCCCATACATAATACTTTAATCAATAGATAAAACTTAAATAACATAACTTTCCAAATCCAAACCTTCTAAAATAACTTTTTCAAGTAAAACCTCAGATTTTACAAAATTCCGGCGGCACCTCCCCTAAAACTCGGACTTAGCCACCCTTACGGGTTCCCTCTTTCTCAACAAATCACCAGCCCTTTTCTCAATAATTTTCAAACAGACAATTCTCAATCAATCAAATATTCGCATTTCATAATAATTAGCAAATCAATCATACTCCACAACTTCTGCTAATCCATCAATCCAATCTCACCATTTCATATTTACTTTTCACTTATCATAAAATCCTTTTAAAATTAAACACAATCAACTAATAATCCTAAAAAAATCAGCCTTTCATAATTTTAATTAATGCCATTTATTCTTTAGTAAAGTTATTATTTTGTTTTAAAAGTCAGACTTGAAGAGAATGATTTGGTAATCAAACTTCAATCTTTTAACAGCTCTCAATCCTAATTCTAATTAATCATGACTCAACTTTAACAATCATCAAAGCCAATTCCAATCAGTCACAAGTTAATTTCACAGCCATTCCGATACATTAGATAACCAAAAGTAACAATACGCACTTACTCTCAATAACCAGAATACAGCCATACAACTCAACCTATTTAATATAATCACATGGAACCAGAACTTTTCAACAATTTCATCAAAATCAGAGAAAACAATATCAATTACAACTTCAAACACTCACAACAAATCCCAAAGACATTCACAGCCATAACCTGAATTCAATAATCCAAATTTCACAACCTCAAACTAAGCTTATTTCTATCAATTAGTCTCTTATAACAGCAAAACCAATTATATTCACAACAGCAATCCAAACTAAATTCATCAATTATCCATTCAACATCTGTTCAACAATTAACTCGGCATATTTCAGTTTAATAAGTTACACTAAATTAATCATTATTCACAACAGCATCTAAGTTCAATCACAGCTCAGAATATTCACAATGACTAACTAATTTCAAATGCATTTCAAGTCATTCATGTTAATTAAGAAATTCTTAACCATTGTTAACCATTTGCACTTATCCAATAACTTTGTAGGCATTCTAAATTAAAAACGTTAAATCCCCTACCTCGGTGTCGCTACTTGCAGAAATCAAACGTGACGAACCCCTTTTTTTTTTCATTCACATTAGTAACGGTGGCTTCAACCTCCACCGGTGTTAACAGCAGCAGCTGCATCAACCAGAGAACATCTCTGATGGCGACAGAGGCTCAGGCAGCTATGAGAACCAGGACCAGAAGCAGATCTGAGCAAGCCTCCCTTCCAAACCTCCAGAAGCAACACCAGTTCCAACAAGGCTCGACGGTGGTAGCGGCTGACTTCAGTGCTGGCGACACCGGGCAAAACGGTGACGGTAAAAGCTCGGCGCGGTGGCTGGTCTTCAGCAGCGGTGGCGACAACAACGATCCCAGTTTCTCCTCTACGTGTTCTTCTCTTCCTGTAGTAATTCCCGCATCAGCATCACAAGCCCAAAGAGGAGGGAGTGGTAGAGCTCAGCCACGGTGAAGCAGGGCAGCACAACGGCAGCCAAGCATAGCCCCTCAAATGGCGGCAGTTTCGACAAAAACGGCGCCGACGATGCGAGCACGGCTGGGTACGGTGGTTGAACCCCAGCTCAGCCTCCGAGCTCTCTGTCTCCTCTGTTCCTGAGTTCCATCTCTCTGACTTTGCTATAAGTGGCAGCAGCTGGCTCTATGATGAGGACGACGGCGGCGATGCGATGGCAGCTACCAGACACAGCGCCTTCTCCCTCCCGATCTGGTTTGCGCTCGTCTCTCCCTTTCTCCCCTAGCTCCCTCTGCGAACGTCCTCTCCTCGCGAAATGGCGGCAGCGTCATGGAGCTTCGACGGCAGTGTCGCGGGTAGTAGCTCGCGGGGCTGACGACGGCGACGGCGCAGAAACGACGGCTCTAGCAAGGCGGCTAGACGGCTCTCTCTCTCTCCGCGGTTCCGTTTCCGACGATGGCTCAGCAGCAATCACCGGTGGTGACACGCGACGGAGGTGGCGACGGCGTCTCCCTCCTCTCCGATTCCAAGCCCTCTGTTCTCCCTTTTCATTTATCTGTTTCTTTCTTTTGTTTGTGCGTGTTGTGTTTAGGAAGAAAGGAGGGGTGGGGTATGGCTGAGGGATGGTGAGGGTGGAAGGGTTAGGGTTTGAAATTAGAAATTAGGGTTTCCGATTCAATTTGGGAATTAGGGTTAGAAATTAGGAATTTTATAAAAGAATATGGATAGATATGAATAGATATTTTGATAAAATTGAAGGGTGGAGTAATTTTAAAATCAAACATACTCTATTAAAAATATTTAGAAACATTATTTATCAACATATTGCTAAGTTGAATTAATTATTTCTAGTTTAAATTATAAAATAAGCATATTAATCATATAATTATAAAATATAGTTTAAAATCAATATTAATTATTCAAATTAAATGATATAACTTTTTATTATTTTTCTATTATCAAAATTCTAATTTCAATTTGTGTAGAAAAACTAATTATAATAAAAATTGTACTTAAACATTAATTAACTTAAACTTAAAGTATTTATAAAAATCAAACTAATCATTTCTAATAAATTAATCTCTAAGAGTACAAATTAATAAAATAGAGCATAATTCATTCATAATAGAATTTATTTAAATTAAATTATATAATTCTTTCTTATTTTTCAATTATCAAAATTATAATTTCAATTATACCAAAGATCCAATAGAGTTTATATAAAAATTTTAATTAATTTAAACTTTAATTATCATGAAACTCCATTTAATTACCTTTAGTAAAATAATTTTCTTAAAATAAAATTTTCAGCAAGTAAAATAAATCACAAATAACTAATTATTTGATTTTCAAAAACTAGGGTTGTTACATAATTGACTAAACCTTAATGTCTTAGTGATTTAGTCTTCTCGAACCTAACTTGACCGCCAATGTCTTGGTCACTTAATTTAGATTAGAGGGTGAAGAGCAAATCTAATTTATGGCCAAAGAAACCCTAATTACCTAAAGCTAAATGGATTATATGTCACGTATCCAGATTAGTTCAAGTAATTAGCAATTTAGGAAGAATTTGCTTTCAAGCTATTGTTCAAGTGAGATAGCTCTGTCAAGCATCATAAGAACACATATAGAATAAAGGTCATACTATCGTTCCACCCAGATTCATAAGATGAAAAACGAAAGCAATCCTTGAAACTGAATCAATACATAAATTAAAATAGAAAAGCAATAGTCTTAATCCCTAGAAATAAATAGAGTTGCTAACCTTAACTGAGGAGGTTTAGTGGCTTATGAATTATAGAGAAAACAAGGGTTTTGAAAAGTGAAATGTGCAAAAGTGAGAAGATCCCCCTTAAAGGGTGAATCTTTTTTTTTTTATATCTAACCTAATTTGATTTAAAATTAAAATAAAATAATAAATTTTAATCCTAAAAGATTTTGTTTGTAAATAAAAATTACAAAAATAAAAGATAAAATAATAATTAAAAGCTAAATCTAGCTAAAGATGCTCCAAGAGTGTGATTGTGATCTGGATTGCTGGCGCTAAACACCAGGATTGTCATTTAGCACCCAAGAAGGTAGAAACGCTTCTGATATGTGCTAGTTGTTGGCGTTAAATGCTAGCTTGGCGTTTAGCGCCCAAGGGGGCAACTTCAATTCTTCTCCTTTTTGCTCAAAACTCTGCCAAATTGATCCAAATTTTACCTGAAATCATAAAAATACTAGAAAAACTCAAAGTAGCATCTAAAGAGAGTTTTAATACTAAAACATAACGAAACTTACTACATTCCAACTAAATTTAACCAGAAATTAAGCAGAAAGTGGGTATAAAATATTCACGTATCAATATGTGCAAGAGCAAACACAAGCCCCTGCATACTACTTGAAGATCCATGCATTAGATGCACAGGCCAAAAGCCCATCTGACCTCTTCATACTCCAACGAGCATAACTTGAGCTAGAGAGGTCCAAATAAAGCGGTCTAGCAATTTTAGAAAGCTAATATCCAGGACTTTTCGACAATATATAATAGTCTATAGTGGACTGATAAACCCCATTTTTAGGGTTTATCTGGTGCTTAATTTAGGATATTTTATCACCTTTTCTCACATTTATCCAAGGAAATAGCATGGTTTCATGATTGTCTCCTAATTTGTGCTTAAGTGTGAAAACATGCTTTTTGGGCCTTTTATGTGTTAATTTTGATTCACCTTTGATTCCACTAGATGCCTTGATATGTTTGTTAGTGAATTCAGGATGGAAATGCTAGGAATGGATCAAAGGGATGAAGAGGAAAAGCATGCAAGTATAGAACTCATGAAGAAGCAAGGATTTGGGATGCTGAGATCGATGCCCACGTGCAGTATACGCGCACGCGTAGAATGTGAGGTCGCATGGCGACCCGTACGCGTACATGACGCGTACGCGTCGATGCTTGCACATGACTCACTTAAAGGCAAAAAAATGGGGGCGAATTCTGGGCCTCCCAGGCCCAGATCCAACTTATTTCTGAGGCTATTTAAGACAGAATTCAAGGGAGAGTCAACACCTTCCACCATATTAGTTTAGTTTAGTTCTAGTTTAGAGTTAGTTTCTAGAGAGAGAAGCTCTCTCTTCTCTCTAGAATTAGGATTAGGTTTAGGTTCATTTCTTCTTCTAGATCTAGACCTACTTCTTCTTTTGCTTCAATTTTCCTTTGGCTTTATGAATTCTTATGTAGACTTCCATTTACCTTTCAATGCAATTTATGAATTCCATGCTTTTTCATGTTTGATTTGGTTTTCTATTATTGATCTCTTGCCATTGTAGTTAGATCACTCTTTACTTCTTGCAATTCATGTGTTTACCTTTGTTGCCTTCTATGTGTTTGATGAAATGCTTCTTTTAGTTATGAGTTAGATTTTGTTCCTCTTGGCCTAGGTAGAGTAATTAGTGACTCTTGAGTTATCTAATTCTTTTGTTGATTGATAATTGAGAAGTTGCTAATTGACTTGAATGCCACTAAAGCTAGTCTTTCATCATGATTTGGCTAGGACTTGTGGAATCAAGTTAATTTATCCACTTGACTTTCCTTCATAGTTTGAGGTTAACTAAGTGGGAGCAATGGACAATTCTCATCACAATTGATAAGGATAACTAGGATAGGACTTCTAGTTCTCATACCTTACCAAGAGCTTTCATAGTTGTTAGTTCATTTCTTTTGCTATTTACATTTCTTGTTTCTTATCTCAAAAACCCCAAAATATACTTCATAGCCAATAACAAGAACACTTTATTGCAATTCCTAGGGAGAACGACCCGAGGTTTGAATACTTCACTTATTATTTTTAGGGGTTTGTTACTTGTGACAAATGTTTGTATGAATGGATTATTTGTTGGTTTAGAAACTATACTTGCAACGAGAATTTATTGTGAAATTCTAAACCGTCAAAAACCCGTTCATCATGGACATGCGTCTAGCACAGCCTCCTCCTGCGATGAATTCTTGTGTTATACTTGGGAATTCCCAAGTTATACGTGAGAATTCCTGCGTATAACGTGAGAATTCAAACAGAGGCCAATAATTGTCAATGGAAGCCATGCATTATACTTGGGAAGTCTTGTGTATAATGCATGGCATTGGGCCATTCCCAAGGCTTTCAATTCTTCACTAATCCTTCCTAATCTTCACAAATCTCTCCAACTTCAAGTGTTTGTTGATCCAAGATTGAACTTTCAATCCCATGATTTTCAACTAAGCAAGGCACTAAATTTTAAATTTCAATTACAAGGAAGATCACTAGTTAATTAGGATTTGATTCTGTTTTGATTAGTTTTGAATTCTGAAATTAGTTTTAGGGTTAGTATTTAAAGGAAAGAGGACTGATAAACTATTATTTTATGATTTATATTGTGTTTAATTGTGTGGTTTTATCAAATCTTTACCCATTTATTCATATGATAAGCATGTATTTACAATTCCTTCCCAAAATTACTCCATGGTTGAAAACTTACTTTCTAGAGACTTTTAATTATGTATTTTAATTCTCCTTTATCCCATTCGATGTCGTGATTTGTGTGTTAAGTGTTTCAGGCTTTATAGGGCATTAATGGCTTCGAAATTAGAGAGGAGGCTTGCAAAAATGGAAGGAACACAAGAAACTAAGGAGATGACCAGCGAGCAATGACGCGAGCGCATGGCCCACGCGAACGCATGAAGTGAAGAATTAGCAGCGACGCGGACGCGTGCCTGATGCAAACGCGTCGATTGGAGTCTGCACGAGTGACGCGAATGCGTGACAAGGAAAATCGCTGACTGACGCGAACGCATGGACAACGTGTACGCGTGACCTGCGCGATCTGCAAAAATAACAGAATACGCTAGGGGCGATTTCGGGCCGCTTTTTGACCCATTTTTTGGCCCAGAAACACAGACAAAACCTAGGGAACATGCAGAGACTCAACACGCATCCACACACATTGAGATTCATCACATTAGGATTACACTTAGTTTCAGATCTGAGTTTTTAGAGTTGCATTACATTGATTGTTTATACTTTTGCTTGGATTTTTGGATGCTGAAAGTCATTACCTCTGTTGAAGACATTACTTTAGTTTGTTTCCTTATTCCTTTATTTTTAATTAGTTACTCATTGACTCTATTCAATTAAGTATGTTACATTATGAATTTATTAATATATGAAGTTATTTTTATTTTAATTAATTTTAATTCTCTATTTTATCTTAATTAATTATGTCTTCTCATATTTTTATAATTATTAATTTCATGTCAATAGAGTAGAATTTCTACTTGACATGGGGTTGATTAAGAGGTGATACTTGAGTTGGAATGCTCAAGTGCTTGGTTAAACTGGACGTTGTTGGCTAATTCCATACCTACTAACACTAGACCTCCCCAAGGGAGAGGGCTAGGATCTGAGGGTGAGAGTTAGTTCAATCACCATACCTTTCCTTATTTAGTAAGGGAAAATCGAGTGAGTACAACAACTTTTTTACACCACACTTGAGAAGATCCCAACAAGGATAGAAGTTCCACTCAATTATTCCCCCCAGTCAAGGCCTTTTATTCAGAGTATTAATAATTATTCTTAGTTTATTTTTATTACCTTATTTCTCAATTATTTTAATTGCTCATTATCAAACTCAACTTTCTGGGAATTTTATGATTAATAAATTAGCACTCTTTCTCGCAACTCGTTGGGAGACGACCTGGGACTCATACTCCCAGTATCTTTATTTCTAAAATTGTGACAACCCTTTTTAAATTGGTGAGACAGATCTTAGCCGGTTAAGAGCTATACGTGCAACGCTGTTCTCTTAATTGAAATCTCTTATTTTTATTTCTGTTACCATGAGTTACATGTCTTTCTCATTGAATGACGCATTCATTGCCTGATGTGAGTTTAGTCCCATTTGATCCTAAAATTGAAAGAACTCTTTCACATATCAGACGAACTCGACATCGGTTAGCTTCCGAGGGTGGTAAAGTGATTATTATCAATTCACCAGTCTCATCTGAGGGCGAATCTGAACCGCCATCTGAGAGTGAGACAAGCTCATTTACTACTGATCCAATTGATTTACGTGCAGAAAATATGGCAACACCTAGGAGGATTACTCTCCAGGAGGCAGGAGCCCCAGATTTTACACTGCAGCCATATCAAGTGCATCACCCAACTGCAGCTGCAGATTTTGAACTAAAAACCGCACTGATCAACTTGATGCCCAAGTTTCATGGCTTACCTGCTCAAGAGCCTATCAAGCACCTTAGGGATTTCCAGACAGCTTGTTCTATTGTTAGGCGTCATGGTGCAGATGAAACTTCTATTCTGTTAACCGCTTTTCTGTTTTCTCTTGAGGAAAAGGCGAGGGAGTGGTACTACTCCCAACCTGAAGCAATTGTTACCAACTGGGATAAACTCAGAAGAGAATTTTTGGAAAAAATACTTCCTAGCTGAAGTCACAGATAGACTGAGAAAAGAGATCTCCTGCATTGTTCAAGGTGAATCAGAGACTCTCTTTGAATACTGGGAGCGTTTCAACAATCTCCTGGACGCATGTCCCCATCACATAATTGGTAAACTAGTATTGATCAGCTACTTCACTCAAGGCATGAACCCCCAGGATAAGACTACACTGGAAGGTGCTAGTAATGGTTCTCTGAAAAAGTACAAAACAGCAGATGAAGCATGGAAACTGATCAGCGATTTAGCTGAGTCCACTAGGAATCACAGACAGAGGCACAACCCCAAAGCTGTTGCAGAGATTTCCACTAGCAAAGAGACTACTGCTCTCACCCAGAGTATATGTGAAATGACTAACCTACTGAAGCAGATGCAGTTGAATCAACAACAAGTACAACAAGCTCAGCCTTCACCACAACAGAGCCAACAGTTAGTTCCACAAAGAGTATGCGGGATCTGTGTTGATTATAGTCATTATACTGATGAATGTCTGCAGCTCCAGGAAGACAACACTGTGGCAGCCACTCACAACTTTTATGACCGCCCGAATCAAAGATACAATCAACAAGGTGGAAACTACAACCAAGGTGGAAACAATAGCCATGGATGGCAGGACAATTCCAACCAAGGTTGGAGAGATAATTCTAACCATGGCTGGAGGGATAACTTTAACAGAGGAGGCAGAGATAATAATGGAAACTAGAGGTGGAATAACAATAACAATAACCGACAGCAGAATCAGAACCAACCTTACAGAGCACCTCACCTAAGACAATCACAAGGACCCTAGCAAACCCAACAACAAGTTTCTCAGACTGCTTACTCTAGTTCCTCATCAAATGACGAGATGCTCCGTTCTCTTGCACAAGGACAACAAGACATGCATGCTCAGCTGAACTCTAGTATGAATGGCTTAACTGCCACTTTACAAGCTCTTGTCTCCCGGATGGATTCCTCACTTAATTCCACACATCAACCTTCAAGCTCTAATGGAATTCCTTCTCAACCATTGCCTAATCCCAAGGGTGGCATCAATGCCATCACTCTAAGGTCTAGAACCACACTGCAGGAGAGGAACCATGAGGAGCCAAACCCACCAGAAAACGTGCCAACAGAGGATATGGTGGAAGTGGAAGAAGCTGAAGAAGAAGAGGACGTACAAGACAAAGTTGAAGAAGAAGAAGCTCAACCACAGAATGAAGCACCAAGGGATGCTGAAGCTACAAATCACGCCCCTCCTATTCCATTTCCACAACTTGCATGAAAGCCCAGAAAATAGATGGAACTTGACCCTAAAATTGTAGAAATATTCAAAAAGGTCGAGGTAAATGTTTCCCTTTTTGATGTTATTCAACAAGTACCTAAATACGCAAAGTTTCTAAAAGATTTGTGCATACATAAAGATAAAATTAATGAATTAGAAACTATTCCTTTAGGTAGTTCTATATCTGCTTTAATGGGAAATATACCTGAAAAACGTAGTGATCCTGGTCCATGTATGGTTAGCTGTACCATTAGAGGTGTGATATTTTCTGACTGTATGTGTGATTTAGGAGCATGTGTTAGTATAATGCCTTTGTCTATATATGATACTTTGAGGCTCCCTCCCTTAAAAAGGTCGGCAACTCGTTTTGTGTTAGCAGATAAAAGCATTATTACAGTAGTCGGAATTGCTGAAGATGTATTAGTGAGCATTAAGGGGCTCACATTTTCTATTGACTTCTATATCCTGGAAATGCCCCCTAATGTCTCAGGAAGACCATCATCAATCCTACTTGGAAGACCATTCCTGAAGACTTCAAAGTTCAAGCTGGATGCATTCTCAGGAACTTACTCTTTTGAGATAGATGGCAGAACAGTGAGTTTCAGTTTAAATGAAGCTATGAAGCATCCTCTGGAAGATCATTCTATCTTCCAATGTGACATTATTGATGAAACTGTAGCTAAAGTTCACTAGGAAGAATTAGAAGAGAAGTACATGGAGCAAGGTCCAAGTGTGGGGACACTTTCTGAAAAAAATGAGAAAACTTTACCATTATCACCAACCCCGGATGATCCAGAGCCTAGCTATGAGCAGAGATTAGAGTTAAAGCCCCTTCCTCCACACCTCAAGTATGCTTACCTTGAGGACAAGCAGAAGTTCACAGTCATCATTGCAAGGGAACTCACTTCTCAACAGGAAGCACAGCTACTCAGTGTGCTGAGAAAACATAAGAAAGCAATTGGATGGAGCTTGGCGGATATAGTAGGCATTAGCCCCTAAGTTTGTGAACACAGAATATTCTTAGAAGAGGGAGCAAAGCCTATCTGTCAGCCTCAAAGAAGATTGAATCCCACCATCTTAGAAGTTGTCAAGAAGGAAGTGACCAGGTTACTTGAGGCAGATATTATTTACCCCATCTCAGACAGTGAATGGGTCAGTCCAGTACAAATGGTGCCCAAGAAGTCTGGAGTCACAACAATAAAGAATGAGCATGGAGAGCTTCTGACAACTAGAGTGCAGAATTCATGGAGAGTTTGCATTGACTATAGGCGTCTCAACCAAGCCACTCACAAGGATCATTACTCCTTGCCATTCATTGATCAAATGCTTGATCGCCTGTCAGGTAAATCTCATTATTGTTTCTTAGATGGTTATACAGGCTACTTTCAAATTCATATAGCTCCTGAAGATCAGGAAAAGACTACTTTTACACGTCCTTTTGGGACTTATACTTATAAGAGAATGCCCTTTGGCTTATGCAATGTACCTGCTACTTTCCAAAGATGCATGATGAGTCTTTTCTCTGATCTTATTGAGAACTGTATGGAAATTTTTATGGATGATTTTAGCATATATGGTGATTTATTTAGCCTTTGCTTAGATAGTTTATCTAGAGCGTTAAACAGATGTGTTAGTACAAACCTTGTATTAAATTTTGAAAAATGTCACTTTATGGTCAAACAAGGAATTGTACTAGGACATGTTGTGTCTAATACTGGCATTTCTATAGATCCAGCAAAGGTGGATGTTATTTCTAGTTTACCTTCCGTGAGGGAAGTCCGTTCGTTCCTTGGCCACGCAAGTTTTTACAGGAGATTCATTAAGGACTTCAGTAAGGTAGCATTACCTTTATCCAGATTGCTGCAGAAGGAAATTGAGTTCGAGTTCAGTGAAAGCTGTATGCAAGCATTTGATAAGCTGAAAACCGCCCTAACTCAAGCTCCAATTGTGAGAGGACCAGACTGGAGCCAGCCATTTGAAATCATGTGTGATGCTTTCAACCATGCAGTAGGAGCAGCGCTGGCTCAGCGTGAAGGTAAGGACCCTTTTGTAATCGCTTATGCATCTAAGACTCTAGATGCTGCCCAGTCTAATTATACTACTACTGAAAAAGAGCTTCTTGCTATTGTTTTTGCTTTGGATAAATTCCGAGCCTACTTACTTGGTACTAAGGTAGTAGTGTACTCAGACCATGTAGCTCTAAAATATTTATTAGCGAAAAAGGAGTCCAAACCAAGGCTAATACGCTGGATACTGCTGTTACAAGAATTTGATTTAGAAATTAAGGACAGGAGTGGTAACCAGAATTTAGTGGCAGACCACCTGAGTCGCCTTGAGCACATTAAGGGTGACTCCACTCCTATAAATGATAATTTCCCATTTGATAGCTTACAAGCAGTATCTGAAGTAGTTCCTTGGTATGTACATGTAGCTAATTATCTAGTTAGCCACACTTTTCCTCCATATTTTACTAAGCACCAGAGAGACAAGCTGAAAAGCGAGTCCAAATATTATATATGGGACGATCCATATTTATGGAGGTGTGGCGCTGACCAAGTAATTAGACGGTGTGTGCCTCAATCAGAATTCCAGTCCATTTTAGAGGCCTGCCACTCATCTGAGAGTGGAGGACATTTTGGTCCTCAAAGAACAGCTAGAAAAACTCTAGACTGTGGATTCTGGTGGCCTACTCTTTTTAAAGATACTGCTAAATTTTGTAAATCTTGTTCCCTATGCCAAAGTGATGAGCGGATAATTTATACGCTTTTTGGCATTGTTTTTAGTATGTTTTTAGTATATTTTAATTAATTTTTATTATGTTTTTATTAGTTTTTAAATAAAAATCACTCTTCTGGACTTTAATATGAGTTTGTGTGTTTTTCTGTGATTTCAGGTATTTTCTGGCTGAAATTGAGGGACCTGAGCAAAAATCTGATTCAGAGGCTGAAAAAGGACTGCAGATGCTATTGGATTCTGACCTCCCTGCACTCAAAGTGGATTTTTCTGGAGCTACAGAAGCCCAATTTGCACGCTCTCAATTGCGTTGGAAATTAGACATCCTGGGCTTTCCAGCAATATATAATAGTCCATACTTTGCTCGAGATTTGATGGCCCAAATAGGTGTTCCAAGTCAGCTCAAGAATTCTGGCGTTTAACTCCAAAATTGGCACAAAAGCTGGAGTTAAACGCCCAAACTGGCACAAAAGCTGGCGTTTAACTCCAAGAAAAGTCTCTACACGAAAATGCTTCAATACTCAGCCCAAGCACACACCAAGTGGGCCCGGAAGAAGATTTCTGCATTAATTACCTATTTCTGTAACCCTAGGCTACTAGTTTTCTATAAATAGGACCCTTTGCTATTGTATCTAACACACACACAACTTTCATATACTTTCATAGATCTTTTCACGTTTGGGGGCTGGCCTCACGGCCATGCCTGAACCTTGTTCTTATGTATTTTCAATGGTGGAGTTTCTACACACCATAGATTAAGGTGTGGAGCTCTGTTGTTCCTCATGAATTAATGCAATTACTACTATTTTTCTATTCAATTCACGCCTACTTCTTCTCTAAGATATCACTTGTTCTTCAACTTGATGAATGTGATGATACGTAACACTCATCATCATTCTCACCTATGAATGTGTGCCTGACAACCACCTCCGTTCTACCTTCGATTGAGTGTGTATCTCTTGGGTTTCTGATCTAAGATTGGAACCTTCGTGGTATAGGCTAGAATTATTGGCGGCCATTCCTGAGATCCGGAAAGTCTAAACCTTGTCTGTGGTATTCCGAGTAGGATATGGGAAGGGATGACTATGACGAGCTTCAAACTCGTGATTGTGGGGCGTGTGACAGACGCAAAAGGATCAATGGATCCTATTCCGACATGATCGAGAACCGACAGCTGATTAGCCGATGTTGTGACAGAGCATCAGGACCATTTTCACTGAGAGGACGGGATATAGCCATTGACAATGGTGATGCCCAACATAAAGCTTGCCATGGAAAGGAGTATGAATGATTGGAAGAAGGCAATAGGAAAGCAGAGGTTCAAGGGGAACAAAGCATCTTCATACGCTTATCTGAAATCCACCAATGAATTACATAAGTATCTCTATCTATATTTTATGTTTTATTCATCTTTTAATTATCAATTCTTCATCACCATCTGAATCCGCCTGACTGAGATTTACAAGATGACCATAGCTTGCTTCAAGCCAACAATCTCCGTGGGATCGACCCTTACTCCCGTAAGGTTTATTACTTGGACGACCCAGTGCACTTGCTGGTTAGTTGTGCAGAATTGTAACAAAGTGTAATTCACGTTTGAGAGCACCAAGTCTTTGGCGCCATTGTTGATGATCACAATTTTGCCTACCACAAAGGTTTGGTAATATATCCAAGAGGGATGAGATGCCTCAACAGCTTATGCTTTTCTGTGAAATTTTTTATGTTTGGGGCATTGACTTTATGGGTCCATTTCCAAATTCTAATGGTTACTTTTATATACTGTTAGTCGTGGATTATGTTTCTAAGTGGGTGGAAGCAATTTCTACCCGTACTGATGATGCTAACACTGTTGTTTCCTTTGTTAGAAACCATATTATCTGTCGCTTTGGATCACCACGAGCGATCGTGAGCGATCAAGGCACCCATTTTTGTAACAGGAGATTAACAGGATTACTAAAAAAGCATGGGATAATTCACAAAGTAGCAATAGCTTATCATCCCCAGACCAATGGGCAAGCAGAAGTCTCTAACAGAGAGGTTAAACATATTCTGGAGAAGATAGTAAAACCTCACAGGAAGGACTGGAGTGCCAGGCTACAAGATGCACTCTGGACATATAGAATAGCGTACAAGACACCCATTGGGATGAGCCCCTTCTGCTTGGTATATGGAAAGGCTTGCCACCTCCCCGTGGAGGTGGAACACAAGGCTTTATGGGCTGTGAAGGAGTGCAACATGAATCTTACGAAAGCTGGTGCTGAAAGAAAGCTGCAACTAGCAGAACTAGAGACCCTCCACCTAGAAGCATATGACAACTCCAGGCGTTACAAGGAGAAAATAAAGGCTGTCCATGACAAGTACATTAAAAGAAAAAAATTCAGAACAGGGGAGTTAGTCCTACTATATAACTCCAGACTGAGGCTCATGCCAGTTAAATTGAGATCAATATGGAAAGGTCTATACAGAGTAGAGAAGGTAGAGCCATACGGAGTTTTCCACCTGCGTTATCCTGTTAACTCCAAATTTCTTAGGGTTAATGGACATCGCCTAAAGCTTCACCATGGTGAGAAGATGAAGAATCAAAAGGAACTAGAGATCTACCTCTTGGAAGATCCACCAAGAGAAGCTGAATGAGCCTAACGAGCGTCCAACTTAAGGACGTAAAAGCAAAGTGCTAGGTGGGAGACAACCCACCATGGTATGATCGTTCCGTTTCAGTCTTAGTTTTATTTTTACTTTATTTTTATGATGTTAATGACTCTTCTCATCATCCCTGCATTCAGCTGCATACAATTTGCATGTACATTTTGCATATCAGTTTTATAAAAAAAAATTGAAGCACGCGACGCGGCAGCGTCACTGACACGTCCGCGTCACCAGTGCAATGTGAAGAAAAGGAAGTTGAACAGAAAGTCACGCGAAAGCGTGGCTGGAGGCATGCCTTAGGCACAAACATGCCCACGTGTCCGCGTCACCCAAGCGGTCGTGTCATTTGCGACATAAGCCTCCCACGCGTTCGCATCATCCACGCGAACGCGTGACCCTAAAAATTCGATGTAAATAGGTGTATGGCAGCATGTTGCGATGGAGCTGGGTTGGACTGATGCTAGAAGCACCAGCTACATCACACGACCGCGTGCCCCATGCGGCTGCGTGGTTTTCAAAGCATCACCATTCATGCGATTGCGTCAACCACGCGATCGCGTCACCTTAAAAATTTGGGAAAAAGAGTTTGAGACAGAGAGTCACTGCGCGAACGCGCGGCTGCTCTCGCGCCATTCGCACAATTCAAGTCACGCGACCGCGTGACCCACGCGTCCGCGTTGCATGCAGCGCACAGAATATTCAGATCAGCCCAAATATCTTATCTTTTCTTCCCCAAATCCTAATTTTTCTTTTCCTTTGTTATTTCTTTCTTCCCCCTTCTTCTTCCTCTACTCATTCTCACTTTTTACCTTCTCCTTCCTTATTTTTCACACCCATCATCAAGGTTCTTTTCTTTCTTTCTTTTCTTTTTACTTTCCCTTATCAATTTTATTTATGTTTTAAATTTTTCTTTTCACCTTCATTATCTATATTTTCCCTTATTTTTCTTTCTTTTTATCCCTTTTTATTGGTGTTAAAAATTTATTTCAGTCTTTATTTTTCATATTTTGCTTGTGGATTATCATGGATTTGTTTGACAATTATATATTACTTTTCATAAGGGTTACTTGCATGTTCAAATTTCCTACTTTCAATAACATTTTCATCATGCATGCCAAGTGTTTGTGAAAAAGCCCGTATGGCATTGCACATTATTTTAATTTATTCTATTCCACTACTTTAATGCCTGCTTTTCACAAAACCCCTTTTATATTTTATTGATTAAAATATAATTGTCCTTACAAACAGATTGTTAGTTTGAATGATGTGGTAATCTAACTTGGACATTGAATGGTTGATCTATGCTACTCATGCCTTTGCCGGTATGCCAATAAATATCTTGCATTTAATGGCCATCACATGCATTTACTATCTTACCTTTGATGAACTTTTCACATGTAGTCTAGACCATGTGTTAACGACATCCCTCTTTACCGTGCATTGATTACCACTCATAATATTCGCTCCCTTGCTCGAACCCTTCACTTTACACATTACTTCCTCTTCCCTTTTTCAGGATGGCCACCAAGAAAGCAAAAGATAAAGCTATTTCCAAACCACCAGCAAGGAGAGGAACAAAAAGAGCATTAGTGGCAGAGCCATCTTCAACAGCAGTAAAGCCCTCAACAAAAAGAATTAAGAGGATCATCAAGGTCGATGAAAAAGAAAAAGCCTTTCCAGCAAAGGACACTGCGCGGTTTCCTAACCGCTACTGTGAGCAGATGTTCCCCATCCTGGCAGAGAGGAATTACAACAATGAATACCTTCTCATCCTCCCAACCCGCATTGCTGAATTTGTTGAGCCGCAAATTGAACGAAGACAATGGGAATTCTTACGGAGACAGCCACGGCAGGTTAATCTCTCATGGGTAGTAGAATTCACTCCAACTTTCACATGCCAACCATGCAGTCTGTCTATGTCCGTCAGAAGCAAGTCCCCATAACGGAAGAGGCCATTCAACAAACTTTAGATCTTCCCCCTACTCCAGAAGGATTGGACGCATTCCAAGAAGCCTCACTCAAGCGTCAGACATACCAATTTGACTGGGACGCCGTTCTCATAGTTATAGCACAACCTGGCAGCAGATGGATCTACGGATACCATCGTTCTCAACCTAAGGGAATATCGGCTTCAACACTTACCTTGGAGGCTCGAGTATGGGCACAGATTATGTCTCATTATGTCATTCCGAGCACTCATGAGTCCTCCTTCACTGCAGACATGGCTGTTTTACTCTGGTGTATTGATGAGCGGATAATTTATACGCTTTTTGGCATTGTTTTTACATAGTTTTTAGTATGATTTAGTTAGTTTTTAGTATATTTTTATTAGTTTTTAATTAAAAATCACATTTCTGGATTTTACTATGAGTTTGTGTGTTTTTCTGTGATTTCAAGTAATTTCTGGCTGAAATTGAGGGACTTGAGCAAAAATCAGATTCAGAGGCTGAAGAAGGACTGTAAATGCTGTTGGATTCTGACCTCCCTACACTCAAAGTGGATTTTTCTGGAGCTACAGGAGTCCAAATGGTGCACTCTCAATTGCATTGGAAAGTAGACATCCAGGGCTTTCTAGCAATATATAATAGTCCATACTTTGCTCGAGTTTAGATGACACAAACAGGCGTTCAACGCTAGCTTTCTGCCCTATTCTGGCGTTAAACGCCAGAAACAAGTTGCAAAGCAGAGTTAAACGCCAGAAATAAGTTACAAACTGGCGTTTAACTCCAAAAGAAGTCTCTACACATGAAAGCTTCAATGCTCAGCCCAAGCATACACCAAGTGGGCCCCAAAAGTGGATTTCTGCATCATTTGCTTATTTTCTGTAACCCTAGCTACTTGTTTAGTATAAAAACTACTGTTAGTGATTTATTTTACATCTTTTTGATCTTTGGCACATCTTTGGTTCATCTTTAGATCATTTTGTACATGTTTAGGGGGATGGCCATTCGCCCATGCCTGGACCTTGTTCTTATGTATTTTCAACGGTAGAGTTTCTACACACCATAGATTAAGGTGTGGAGCTCTGCTGCTCCTCATGAATTAATGCAAAGTACTATTGTTTTTCTATTCAACTCAAGCCTATTTTTTCTCTAAGATATTCATTCGCACACAAGAACATGATGAATGTGATGATAATGTGACGCTCATCATCATTCTCACCTATGAACGCATGCCTGACAACCACTTCCGTTCTACATGCAAACAAGCTTGAATGTGTATCTCTTAGCCTCCTGATCGTGAGATCAGAATCTTCGTGGTATAGGCTAGAATTATTGGTGGCTATTCTTGAGATCCGGAAAGTCTAAACCTTGTCTGTGGTATTCCGAGTAGGATCCGGAAAGGAATGGCTGTGACGAGCTTCAAACTCGCGAGTGCTGGGCGTAGTGACAGACGCAAAAGGATTACTGAATCCTATTCCAGCATGATCGAGAACCGACAGATGATTAGTCGTGCGGTAACAGCGCATCTTGAACCATTTTCACTGAGAGGACGGGAAGTAGCCATTGATAACGGTGATGCCCTACATAAAGCTTGCCATAGAAAGGAGTAGGAATGATTGGATGAAGATAGCAGAAAAGCAGAGGTTCAGGAGGAACAAAAGCATCTCTATACGCTTATCTGAAATTCTCACCAATGAATTACATAAGTATATTTATCCTATTTATATTTTAATTATATTTTAATTATCAATTCACCATAACCATTTAAATCCGCCTGACTGAGATTTACAAGGTGACCATAGCTTGCTTCAAGCCAACAATCTCCGTGGGATCGACCCTTACTCACGTAAGGTTTATTACTTGGACAACCCAGTGCACTTGCTGGTTAGTTGTGCAAAGTCGTGACAAAGAATTAAGATTATGAACGTGCGTATAAAGTTTTTGACACCGTTACCAAGGAATGAACGATCACAATTTTGCATACCATGTATCCTTACAGACCAGCACCTAAACCTACCAAGACACATTCGGAATGCAATGGGACACGTACAAATTACGAGTAACCTACCTTTTCCCGCCTTGGTTTCAGATCTCGTCTCGACAGCCGGAGTCTCCTACACTGCTGGGGACACCAAAGCCTTCCTTCCACGGGATGATCAGTATGTCCCTAACAGAAAATATATCAAACCACCAGCAGCCACTACAAGTCAGCCTACAGAACCGGCTGAAGACATTCCTCCTTCAACACCACAAGCACCTACAACAAACCAATTGCTCCATCAGATACTTGAAAGGTTGGATCGGCAAGAACATAAAGCAAAGCTAAGAGAGCACCGTAACAAGCACCGATTCACATACCTCAAGGCGCTACTTTTGGGAAACTACAAGGACCCAGACACCTCGGAGTCCACTTCATTTACCAGCACAGGGAGCCATGACGATCCCGATGGTGGAGATACTGCTACCAGCCCCCCTCTGTTCCTAACAGATGGTACCGAGGACGGTGCAAAGCCTTAAGTGTGGGGAGGTCGGTCAGTACCTGACTTCCGGAGGTAATTTCTTTTCCTTAAACACCAGTAAAATAGGATATTTAGCTAATTTTTCTTTTGTTTAGAATAGAATAGATTGCATAGTAATAATTAGTTGCATACATGTTCTACTTGATTGAAAATAATAAGTTTCTTTCAAGACCCTACTTTTTGAAAATTTTCACTAATTTAAAATCAAAATTTTTGTGTTAAAATTGTTTGAAGTTGTATTTGGAACATAGTTTAAAAATCTAAGAACACACAACTTGTGAGATTTGAGCATAATTACATGGTTATATTATTTAACCATAAATATTTTATTCTTGTGTGTTTGCTTCTCTGTGATTGTAATCTTATTTTGTTTCATCCTATATGTCCAATGTTTAATATGTTATATGCATGCGTATGATTGAGGCCATTATTTGTTTAGCTCACTTATCCCAATTAAGCCTACCCTTTAAATTACCTTTGTCAGCCACTTTGAGCTTTTTTATCCCATTTGTTCTATATTTTACCACATTACTAGCCTTAAGCGGAAAAACAATTAAATATCCCAATTGAATCTTTGGTTAGCTTAAGATAGGAATGGTATGTTAATTGAGTATGGAAAAATTGTGGGAATAAGGGTTAATAAGGGGATGTGTCACGATAAAAATAATGGGAATTTGGGTATCTACTCATGTGAGACTAGAAAAATTAAAAATCCATGTGCATTGATAATGTTATGTTTACTTTTACTTTTAATTAAAAAATAATAATAAATCCAAAAATATTCAATAAATATCTAAATAAATAAGGGGACAAAATTACCCCAATGTTAAATTAATGAAAAATCAATGCATATGTGATAAAATTAAAGAAAAGTTGATACATGAGTATGTAATGCAAAAGTGAGAATTTCGGGTAGCTAGGCATGATTCTAGAGTTATATAGAGTGTATGTATGTTAGGTGAAAGCTTAGGTTAATTAAAGATTCAATTTATAAAGCTCACTTAGCCATATACATATACCCTTACCCTTACCTTAGCCCCATTACAACCTTGAAAAGACCTCATGATGTTTGTATTGGTATGTTAAATATTGTTAATTGGTTAGGTGAAGAACAAATTTTAGAAAGCATGACTAGAGAAGAGTAGAGTGATTACCCTATACACCTGAGTGATTAGAGTGCACATACACTACTAGTAAGGGTTCAGTGCTTACTTCTATGTTCCCTGCTTTCATGAGCTGTCTTCTTACAATGTTGCCTGTATTTACTATATGAATTGAGTTAGTGAAATCTAATTTATATTTGTCTTGAAGAACTTATTTACTTTTAACCAAGTAGACAAAAAGCATATAGTTGCATTTACATATATAGATTGCATTGCATTGCATGAGTTCTACATGTCCCTACTCATTCACTCTATCTCCTTCAACTAAGCATGAGGACATGTTGATGTTTAAGTGTGGGGAGGTTGATAAACTATTATTTTATGATTTATATTGTGTTTAATTGTGTGGTTTTATCAAATCTTTACCCATTTATTCATATGATAAGCATGTATTTACAATTCCTTCCCAAAATTACTCCATGGTTGAAAACTTGCTTTCTAGAGAATTTTAATTATGTATTTTAATTCTCTTTTATCCCATTCAATGCTGTAATTTGTGTGTTAAGTGTTTCAGGCTTCATAGGGCATGAATGGCTTGGAAATTGGAGAGGAGGCTTGTAAAAATGGAAGGAACACAAGAAACTAAGGAGATGACCAGCGAGCAATGACGCGAGCGCATGGCCACGCGAACGCGCGAAGTGAAGAATTCGCAGCGACACGGACGCGTGCCTGACGCAAAAGCGTGGATTGGAGTCTGCACGAGTGACGCGAACGCGTGCACCATGCGAATGCGTGACAAGGAAAATCGCTGACTGACGTGAACGCATGGACGACGCGTATGCGTGACCTGCGCGAGCTGCAAAAATAACAGAATACGCTGGAGGCGATTTTGGGCCGCTTTTTGACCCAGTTTTCGATCCAGAAACACAGACAAAACCTAAGAAACATGCAGAGACTCAACACGCATCCACACACATTGAGATTCATCACATTAGGATTACACATAGTTTCAGATTTGAGTTTTTAGAGTTGCATTACATTGATAGTTTATACTTTTTCTTGGATTTTTGGATGCTGAAAGTCATTACCTCCGTTGAAGACATTATTTTAGTTTGTTTCCTTATTCCTTTATTTTTAATTAGTTACTCATTGACTCTATTCAATTAAGTATGTTACATTTTGAATTTATTAATATATGAAGTTATTTTTATTTTAATTAATTCTAATTCTCTATTTTATTTTAATTAATTATGTCTTCTCATATTTTTATAATTATTAATTTCATGTCAATGGAGTAGAATTTCTACTTGACATGGGGTTGATTAAGAGGTGATACTTGAGTTGGAATGCTCAAGTGCGTAGTTAAACTAGCCGTTGTTGGCTAATTCCATACCTACTAACACTAGACCTCCCCAAGGGAGAGGGCTAGGATCTGAGGGTGAGAGTTAGTTCAAACACCGTACCTTTCCTTATTTAGTAAGGGAAAATCGAGTGAGAACAGCAACCTTTTTACATCACACTTGAGAAGATCCCAACAAGGATAGAAGTTCCACTTAATTATTCCCCCAGTCAAGGCCTTTTATTCAGAGTGTTAATAATTATTCTTAGTTTATTTTTATTACCTTATTTCACAATTATTTTAATTGCTTATTATCAAACTCAACTTTCTGGGAATTTTCTGATTAATAAATTAGCCCTCTTTCCTGCAACTCGTTGGGAGACGACCTGGGACTCATACTCCCAGTATCTTTATTTCTAAAATTGTGACAAAACCTTTTTAAATTGGTGAGACAGATCTTAGCCGGTTAAGAGCTATACGTGCAACGCTGTTCTCTTAATTGAAATCTCTTAATTGGTTAACTTCTGCCACGCATCAGGGACACATACGTGCTCTCTTCCTCTCCCAGCCGTTTTCAATTCGTTGTTTGGATTTTTCTTAAGCACACTGTGAGGAACTAATCTCCTCTATTTAGGTTAGGCGTAACTACTCAAATTGTATGCCAACATGATATTTTTTGAACAATGTTATTTTCAGCGATTAGTTTTATTTTGGCGAGCCGTTTCCAAACTCCAAAGTAAAATAAATAGTAATATAATTTTAATATTATGTTATTTATTTATTTATTTTGCTCTAATTATAATAGAGTTTAGATAATAATATTATTATTATTATCAAGCTAGATATTCGCCGAAATAAGTGATTATCAAAATTTTTTGATGAGTTTAGATTTACTAATACTCCATCATATATCTTTTACCATCAAATTATTATTGTCCTTTATATTAGTATCTCGTATATAATTACCCTTATATATATTAATACTTTTGTATTAATATATCCAATTTTTATAATTATTTGTTTGAGATATTTATAACTTAAACCTCTACCTTAGTTACATCGAAACTTGCCAAACCGCCTTTACCATTACTAAATCATCTTCCACTAAATATAATCTTTTCTAACCCCTCAAGAATCATCAGCCGAACCATAGTAGAAGGAAAAGAAAGATTGGTAATGTATATATATATACCCATGCATTAACATAACAATGACACATATATACATCCATTTTCTTGATAAATATTATGACACCTAACCACCATTGTCTTGTTAAATCAACATCAAATTCATTAAGCACCTTCTCTAATTCATTATTGTAATCACCAAACCTGCATTTTATCAAAACGGAGAGAGAGTTACATTTTTTCTAGCAACAAAAACACTTACTAGCAAAAACCCTTTTCCCAAACTCTTTTCTTAAACAGCAACAGCAAAAATATGTTCACATTTTTTTGTTGGGAAGCACTGATTCACAGCCGTGCAACACACTACTTCTATTTCATGAAATTAAACTGACTCAAACCATAAAACAATGGCCCAATTGCAGTGGAAAAACAACCAAAAATATGTGGCCCACAACCCAATAGACTCCACTCCGCTTCATCAAATCACGCCACTCCAGTTTCCAAGTGTCGACTCACCCTTGGGCATACACGCCAATCACTTGCTTAATGAACGGAAAACTTTCCAACCAGTTGAGGCCCCACCATAAATATCACAGCGTCTGGTCCACCAAAGGCCACATGCCCCAATCCTCACAATTCTACTATTTTAAATTATATCTAAACGATTAAAGAGTGTGGAACATCAAGTACCGCATAACCACAATGTAACACCCTAACTACCAAAGCTCACGCTTCCGGCTGCGCAACTCTGATAGCTCGGACATTACGACGACACTTATATATATTACAAGCATTAGACAATACAATTCCTATCTCTCTTACAGAATATATCAAAATAAAGGCGAGGGTACAATAAACCATAACTAGAACAATACAGAGCATCTCAACAACAACAAATAAACTCTTCGTAACTGCTGCGCCCATATCCTGAAAGGGGAAGCATTAGACAATACAATTCCTATCTCTCTTAGAGAATATATCAAGATAAAGGCGAGGGTACAATAAACCATAACTAGAACAATACAGAGCATCTCAACAACAACAAATAAACTCTTCATAACTGATGCGCCCATATCCTGAAAGGAGAAAAATGTAGGGGGTGAGAACATCATCCTCGAAAGGGTTCTCAGTAGAGGGCTTTTGGGAATTACTGTAATAGGATACGTGAAGATAAATCGTACTAGTGATTAATAATCGTCTTATGCCTCCTTTCCAAAAACAACGGTTTGCAGTAAAAGTAAAGTCTGAAAATCTTTTTTGAAAGAAGAACCGATCGATTCTCAAAAACTCAAAAGCCTCTCAAAACAGTTTATCTATGCTGAACCAAAACAGCCTTTCATATTTTATTCCAAACCAGAAACACAAAACCGAAATCAACCATCAGTTCATCTCATTTCAACCACGGCCCTAGGCCCAAACAATCCAACCATCAACCAATCACCACAGTCCAACAGAGTCCCAGTAGCAAACACAAATAGGAATATGCAAGCACAAACAAACAGTTATTGCAAGTAGAACAATTAGCAATTAATCACATAAGCACACCAAGTATAATATGCACACCCAAACAATGTCACATACATGCATATGATGCATGCCTGTCCCTAGTGGCTGATGATATCATCTGTCGGTTATAAAGCCAACCCGACAAGTCCTGGTAGCTAACCATTGGACTGTCCCTCTGTCGCGCATCCCCAACTCGAGTTATACTCATCATAAACTTGATCATAATCATGATCCATATCCATCACCCTCACTGGTGAATATTTACGGGGGCGAGCTCATCCGGGCCTTTCACAGTGCCCAGCCACACTTACGACATAGGGTCAAAAGAGCTTCGAGTCTCAACCTGGAGCACGTGGTGGCTAGCCACTGCTTCCTCCCAGGGAAACTCTCATCTCCGATAGTGGAAATGCAACATTCACATTTATCAATGATTCAGCATATACATGCATTCAATCTCATCCATGGATCAACATCCATCTCAGCCATCCGGCTCACGGTTCAGTCCAGAACCAGCCAATATTCATATCATACACAGCCATTCCGGCTCACGGTTTAATCCAGAACCAACCAATATTCGTATCCATACACAGCCATTCTGGCTCACGGTTCAATCCAGAACCAACCAATATTCATAATCATACACAGCCATTCCGGCCCATAATAAAATAGCACTTCCACCATTCAAAATCATCAAATTCATAGAATCGGCATTTAAGCCATAAATCACTTTTTCTCAAATCATTTCACTTTGAAATCAAGTTTCAACTCTTTTCAGCCTTGGCTTTAGAAATCTCGTTTCTCAAATCATCTCAGGCTCATAAGCCAAATTTACTCAAAGTGAGTTCCCTTTTTAAAACAAAGCCACTCTCAGCATTCTCTTTCCAAAACTTCCAAAACCATGGCAAGTTAAGGATTTATTTCAAAGTATTCAAAATCACCCATACAACAATGGGATCTTATAACAAAAGTTTCTCGGCAAAGTCCCAAGTCTTTAGGGAAGGTCAACCTATATCAATTCCTCAAAATTCATTGAAACTCTTAAAATCATGGATTCTCGGTTCAAGTAAATAAAACTGAATTTATTATGAAACCGACCATACAAAATCACAAGTTCCAGCCTGGTCCAAAAATCAACTCATTTGAAAAGGAACTGGTTCATTTGAATCAAACCACTTTCAGGTTTCTTTTTGGAATCCATTTTTCTAACTCTTCCAAAATGCCTCAAACTTAATTACTCAATCAAAAGTCTAGATTCTTTTGAAATCACTAAAAGCTCCTTTTTATATTGAAATCAATATTAGAGCATCATTCTTTCCTTCAGCGATTCAAACGGTAAAAATACTCCATTTCTAAATAAGTCAAACTCAAGGCATAAAGTTCATTAAATAAATTAAGCTTGAAAATATAAATATTTTCTTAATAAATCAAATAATACAACTTCTCAAATCCAATCCTTTTTAAATAACTTTTTAAACAAAACTAGGATTTTGTAGAAATTTCGGCAGCACCTCCCCTAAAACTTGGACTTTTGCCACCCGGTTCGGGTCCCAACTAAACCGTTCCAAAATCCTTTTCAACAGCCTAAAATCCAAAATCAGTTCAAGGCAAGCCAAATCCAACAGTCATCTCAATTCTATATTTCAAGGAAACCTTTTCAAGAATCAAATCTTTATCAGCCGAATAAACTCATTTCTAAAATTTCAAAGAAACGGTTCAGGAACAATCGTTTATCAAAAACCAGATCATTTAAAGCCAGCCAGGCTGAAATCAAGAGTGTATTCTATTTTACACATTCTCAAGAAAATCCATTCAATTCAAATCAATTTCCAACGGATCCAACTCGATCTCAAAGCTTTAAAAGAATCAATTTCAAAAGCATTTCGTTTCACAAAGCCACATAACAGTCGAGTCAAACAAACACCCATAATCATACAAAACAACCAAACAATACATAGGACTGATACAATCACCAAATACACATCCTCACATCAGTACCCATATGTAATAATTCCAATATACAAAGAAACGATTCAGCAACGATCGTTTATCAAAAACCAGATCATTTAAAGCCAGCCAGGCTGAAATCAAGAGTGTATTCTATTTTATACATTCTCAAGAAAATCCATTCAATTCAAATCAATTTCCAACGGATCCAACTCGATCTCAAAGCTTTAAAAGAATCAATTTCAAAAGCATTTCGTTTCACAAAGCCACATAACAGTCGAGTCGAACAAACACCCATAATCATAGAAAACAACCAAACAATACATAGGACTGATACAATCACCAAATACACATCCTCACATCAGTACCCTTATGTAATAATTCCAATATACAAAATATAGTTTTTGGAAAGCGCCCCTACCTCAAAACGCAATTCCATAACCCAAACGCCTCATCAAGTCCTTTCCGCCTCAACCTGAACTGACGGCAACCAAAACCTCAGCTCCCAGCCACTTTCGCAATAACCATAGCAACACTAATCACAATCATATAGTAATCAGGACTCAACCTCACGTTACCAAAACTCATATTCATTAACCAAACACAACCGAATACTAACGCGAGGCTTTTTCGAAATATAAGATACTTACTGTAATACGAAAACGAAGCAGCAACGGCCTCTGAACCGGTTTGGCGGTAGCCCCGGCCGCTGGAGGCTCCGGCGACGGTGACTGAAACCAACATGCCGCGACAATAAGGCTCCCATAATCTCACCAGAAATGAAAACCAAGTTTGAAACCCTTACCGGCATACCTCTCCGGCGACTGTAACAAGGTCTCGAGTGACAGAAGCTCAGCCCGGAGCTCTGACAGCCATGGCGGCAGATTCTGACGGCACGGCAGCAAGGCGGCGGAACCACCCACCATCATCGCGTCTCATCCTCTCCAGCTACTGACAAGGACAGCAACCACCCAGCTTCGGCGACAGCGAGCTCGCAGCAATAGCGCCCAGGCACACCGGCGATGACGCGGTTACAGTAACGGCGGCGGAAGAGGAACGATTCCTCCTCTGGCTTTCCCTCTTTCCAACGACGGTGACTTCTCCACCCTTCCACGGCGGCGTCGAGATCAAGGATGACGGCAGACCCTAGTAGCAGCGGCAGTAGGAGTGGCTTCAATAGCACCCAGGCGCGGTGGAGATGCAACAGAGGCTCGCGACGGTGACTGGCGGCGATGGCTTCCCCTGCCGCACTCCCTCCGCCTCCGGTCCCCTGATCCTGCCCGATCTCTTTCTCTCGCTCTCTCTTCGGTGTGCAATGGTGCAGAACGCGACGGCACAGCGCGACGGTGGTGCGACGGCAAGACGTGGGTCGACGGCAAGGCGCGGTGGCACGCTCTCTTCTCTCTTCCCTTGCATGACAACCCTCAAGGCATGACTTGACAGTGCGGCAAGATGGGACGGCAGCGTTGAGCAGGACAGCGGCGCGATGGCGGCGGTGAGACCAGCACGCCGGCACGAGTCTTCCTCTCCTTCTCCCTTATTCCGCGGCCCCTTCCCCTTACCCCCATTCTTCTTTCTTTTTCGTTCTTTCAGAGAAAAGGGAAACTGTGTGTGTACTGCCGCTGCTGGGTGTTTGGGGGAAAGGTGCATTGCTGATGGGGAAACCGGGTAACCGGGTTTAATATACTTAATTTCTTCATTTTCCAAAATAGCAGTAATAATATTTAAAATATTACTTATCTAATCCAATTCATATAAAATCCTTATTATTTCATAACTACCAGCCTTATACCTTAAATATAGAAAATAATCCAATAATTATAAAATTGGACAATAATCATAACTTATCTCAAGTTCAATAAATCAAAACTTGCCTTAATTATCTTTAATAAAATAATCTCTGGAATTAAGGATATAAATAACTATATAATTTGAGACTTGATCACAATAAGACTTTTCAAAAGTTCTGGGTCTTACATCCTACCCACCTTATAAAAATTTTCGCCCTCGAAAATTGATACAAAATGAAAGAAATTCCATAACAGTTCACCCTTCAACACATTTAAGAAAGAAGCAAAAATATCTCAAAATATAATCATATATACGATTTTCAAATACTTTGATTGTCATAAGCATAAGGATGTAAAGGTAGGAGTGTGATTGCAAAGCAAAAGTTACAAGGTAGGCTCAATGCAAAAGATAACATGGGTCAATCATGTGATAGAAGGGCAAAGCATCAAAGGCTATAAAACAGGATGGGATTAAAATGACGTGCTTAACATCCGCACACTAATCTCATATCAACCTCAAAGCTTCAACTTTCCAGCTCCATCAAGCACTTTACAATCCCCATACTCGATCATAAGCCTGACAACTGCAAACCCGTTCGCAAGGAACAAAACACCCACAACTCATACGTTGCACACCTACCGCTTCAACTTTCGTATGCACACATCACGTCTTAAAGAACTAACGCATCGCGTTACTACATCTACAGATCGCACGTGATATCAAAACAATTCTCGAGTCTACTCAGAAGAATACGAGATCTTAGAAAGGAGACACAAATGTCAAAGACAATACTCATAGATTTGAAAGAATATATCCAATTCCAGATAAACAAGGATGTTCAAGCAATGAAGTTTGCTAGACACAATTCAATTGACAACTTCAAAGATAACCCTTAGATTAAAGAAGTTCAATAGGATCAATAAGAAGAAAACCAGCGCATCAGTTTGAAACAAACTGAAGCTGAGTCGAGGAAGCATGAGGTTTACAGAAGAGAATATTTCAAACCCAAGACAAAGCTCACAGAACTCAAGAGCATGATTAAAAATACTTTCGAATACATTGTTCATGAAAGAGTCGAAAACTTGTGAAAAAACCACTTTGCAGCCTAGAAGAAAAGTTGAGCAACAAACATTCTTTAAGAGAGTAGCAAAAGCATAAACGTGGCTTTACTTCAATACAATTTCGTGTTGAAGTAGATCATGTAGAGTTTTAAAAACAAAATGCACACAAGTTTGGCTAAGAGCTAAAATATTTCCTCAAATATTTCCTCAAATATTTTAGAAAGATAGTTAGGTGCATAACTTAACCAAAAGTAATTCATAAAACTCGGAAGAAATCAAATGCTTGTTCAAAAATTTCCAAAGTCCATATTCAAACAAGCGTGTATAGCATTCATAGCAAGGATGAAAGAGAAAATTAAGCTCTTTTTAGAAAAGAAATTCCGAGATAAAAATTTGCTTACAATTTGGTAAAGGAAATAAGTGATGCGTTACAAACGAACCGATTTCCACTAAACAAGGGAGCCTTTCAAAACCTCATTTAAAATAGCGTATGCCAACTTTAAATTAACTTCGCCAAAATTGAACAATGGTTTCAATCTCAATCAAACAACAAAAAATAAATTCCGCTTAGTATTCTTCCAAAGAGAATTCAAAACTTCTTTAAAAAGTTCAAAACAAGACTCCAAAAGTGTTCTTGAAATCACCATGTCACAATAATATTCAAGAAGATTAGGATGTACTTGAAAAGCAGTCAAGCCATGCAAAAAAAGGATCTTAAATCAAGATAGTTCAAACAAGATCCACTAGGCATGAGGCATCAAACAAGCTTTCAATTGATTCAAAAGAATACAAAAGTCATAGGAAAAGACAATCCAATCATTAGTAATTTCCCAAAGATAAATCTTTGACTAAAAACTCTTGTAAAGACAATGAGAAGATAATCGATGCACTATTTTAAAACGAATCAAACTAACTCACATAAGAATGGGATTCACAAGAGAGGACAAACCAAGATCAATGGTAATGTTCATAAGATGTAAAAGATTAGTTAAAAACAAGGTCAAGCATGACATTCATGGAGATGGAAAGCTTAAAAGAGACTCTAGTCCGCTCATAAGAAGAAAGCCATGAGTCCAACATTTTTTTTTAAAAGAATCACAATAGCATCAACAATGTAGTATGCTAAACCGAACTCAAGTTAAAAATAATTTAGATAAAGTTTATCAACAAAAATCAACCGGAATAAAAGCGAAGAATCCCCTTTCTTTCCAGAATTTTGAAAAATGCCTAAATGCATAATCACATAAAGGCGTGCATTGGAACTATAGTAAAATTACTAGAAAGTCATTTCGTATTTAAAGTAAATGCAGTTTCGCAAACCAGTAAAGGCACGGGCAAGGTATGAGAAATAAATAGTTGTTAAACTGTGTAAGAATCCTTCAAAGTTTCACGTATAGATAAGTATATATCTATTCAACAGCAATTTCCATAAAAATCTCAAAATTGGCTGTAATCGCTGTCAAGTAAGAGAAAAATTGAATCAACAACTTCTCAAAGAATGGACTCAGAATCCGGAGTTAAAAGGCACAGTGCATTAAGACAAGTTCAAAGTTGTTTCAAAGAATACATGAATCAAGAAGAACTCAAACAGAGAAAGATAGATGTAACAAGGATTGCAAACAAGCATATGCAATTAAGATCAAACAAGAATGCATAGGAATAGAGGAATAGAATTGAAGAATCAAACTACTTTTCAAAAGGATTAGCAAGCAAGAACTTCAAGTTAGGACATGAAAGAACAGGTCAACTCGAACAGAATTCAAGATACACAACTGAATAGCCTCGAGAAATAGTTTCTAACGTTCCCAAAACCCGCGATTCGCTTTACTCAAAACTCGTATAACATCTATGATAACCCATCAGTGCCTTCATATACATAATTCACTAGTATTAAGCCGGCCAAACTTAATACCAAGAATTATGCAATGCAAGACTAACGGCGTTAATCAATAGACCGTCATGTGCATAAAGCTCTAATCCTCATCATTCGACAAGACCTAATACATGACAAACACTCAGAGTATGCAACTGCAGCATAGTCGGTCCATTCCTCAGGCTCTACAGGAAAGACTGCTCTGATACCATAATGTAACACCGTAACTACCAAAGCTCATGCTTCCGGCTGCGCGACTCTGATAGCTCGGACATTACGACGACACTTATATTATTTAATACTAAAATACGAGCCTGTTTAAAACTTTAAACCGCAATACCGTTCCCAAGAAGAATAGTTTCATTCGATAACGTACATTCACAGAATACCATACAACTTACAAAAGCTCATAAAAGTACATCCATATATATATATACATATATATATAAATAATATTACAAGCATTAGACAATACAATTCCTATCCTTCTTACAGAATATATCAAGATAAAGGCGAGGGTACAATAAACCATAACTAGAACAATACAGAGCATCTCAACAACAACAAATAAACTCTTCGTAACTGCTGCGCCCATATCCTGAAAGGGAAAAAATGTAAGGGGGTGAGAACATCATCCTCGAAAGGGTTCTCAGTAGAGGGTTTTTGGGAATTACTGTAATAGGATACGTGAAGATAAACTGTACTAGTGATTAATAACCGTCTTATGCCTCCTTTCCAAAAACAACGGTTTGCAGTAAAAGTAAAGTCTGAAAATCTTTTCTGAAAGAAGAACCGTTCGATTCTCAAAAACTCAAAAGCCTTTCAAAACGGTTTATCTATGCTGAACCAAAACAGCCTTTCATATTTTATTCCAAACCAGAAACACAAAACCGAAATCAATCATCAGTTTATCTCATTTCAACCACGGCCCTAGGCCCAAACAATCCAACCATCAACCAATCACCACAGTCCAACAGAGACCCAGTAGCAAACACAAAGAGGAAGATGCAAGCACAAACAAACAGTTATTGAAAGTAGAACAATTAGCAATTAATCACATAAGCACACCAAGTATAATATGCACACCCAAACAATGTCACATAGATGCATGATAAACCCATATTTCATGAGTTATTTTGTGCTTAGTTTGAGTGATTTATTCAATCCTTCACCCACTTATTCATATTAATTGCATGGTTTTACTTTCCCTTCCTTATTATGTGATGTACGTGAAAAATATGTTTCCTAAGCTTTAAAATTAATTATTTTAACTACCTTTATTTCCATTCGATGCCGTGATTAGTGTGTTGAGTAGTTTCGGATTCTCAAAGACAGAATGACTTAAAGGATGGAAAAGGAAACGTACAAAAATGGAAGGAAAGTGCGAAACGGAGTTTTGAAGAAACTGGCATCCACCCAATTTTACAACCTCCATAACCAATAATAAGAACATACTTCCCTGCAGTTCCTTGAGAAGACGACCCGAGGTTTAAATACTCGGTTATCAATTTTAAAGGGGTTTGTTACTTGTGACAACCAAAACATTTGTACGAAGGGATTTTTGTTGGTTTAGAGACTATATCTACAACGCAATACCCAGCTGAAAGATATGGTGGACAACCTTGTAACTACCAACAAGCCCCACCCCGTGCATATAAACCATCCTTTCAACATAACCTCGAACTACCACACTCACAAGCATCTCTTCACCATTCGCCACCATATGATCCTTCCTTACCCCAGTACCAATCCAATCACTCCCAATCACCACCACTTTCCTATGTATCATGTCCAAGTCCGGCAACCCGAGAAGCAGAGGTTCGCCTAAAGAAAACAGTAAATAAACTTGAAACAACCATTCGACAACTGGAGCAAGCAGTAATTCAATCGGTTTCTAGGCGCTCAAATACACAAGGATCAGCCACAGCCCCATGTGAACAGTCTAACGAAGAGCGTAGCATGAAGGAGATACCAAAAACTCCAGTGGACAAGACAGAGCATGAATTCGTACTAGAACAAGTAGAAGAAGTTGTCATTGTTCAAGAAGAAGAGTTGGTTGATGATCTAGGAGATGCTGAACCTCCATGGGAATCCAAAACTGAGGAGAACTCCGTCAAGGATGCTACAGTTGATGCTAAGGAGGATATTGTACAATCTCCAAGGCAAGTTGTTTATGAAGAATCAGACGGAAAAACCCAGGACACAAATTCCCTTGATGATGATAGTCACAAGTCAAATTCTCTTAGTAATGAACTGGCATCCGCAAGTAAATTTTCTGAGGTCGAAGAATCTTCCCTAAGTGAATATGAAGACGATGCGGAGGTAGATTTCTCTCAACCTCCAATCTATGACTCAAGTGATAAGGAAGACATAGAAGACTTTGACCAGGACACAGATATAATTGTAGAACCTTGCAAGGAAGTAGAGGAATTCACAGAAGAGCACAAGGGAGTAGAACTTACAGAACCACCGGAAACACCTATCCCAAGGCCATTACCACCTAATACAAGCTTCAAGTGGGTACAATCCTTAACCTATAACTTTACTTATTCACTTGAATATGGTTTGCTTGAAACAGATGGCCAGCTTAGAGCTCTTTGCGGCTTTAAGAGTAAGAGGGAAATGGCTCGCACTCAGAGTTGGTGCACAAGGTTCAATAAGGTTCCACGCTTCACCTCGAAGTACACGGATTGGTATCATGCTCAATTGCATGGATCACAGAGAACGTTTGGTCACCATGGTGAGATTCTACTTTTTAAACCGCCCAGATGGAAACATATAGATCAAGACGGAGGCGGATTTAATAGCAAAGCTTGGGATCCTGGAATCTATTCTGACATTCGTCACCCCGGGAGCCTGAAAATTAGTCTGAAGTTGCTCAGAAGCTTTACATGCCTAGTATGGGACCCCGGAGGCTATTGGCATTCCAAGCACTGGTGGAGATTTTTGGACGAATTTAAATATAAACCACCATAGCAGGAAGCTCCTCCAATGTCCAACTTAAGGACTTTAACTAAAAGTGCTAGGTGGGAGACAACCCACCATGGTATGGTCGCTTCTTTTTCAATTTAATTCTTGTTAATTGCTTTCATTTTTATTTTCTTTTCATTTTACTTTATTGAACCTGGAATCATGCATAGCATTCATATAAATCATTGCATTCTGCATTTATCTTACATAAAAAAAAAGGGGGATGCACGACGCGACCGCATGCCCCATGCAATCGCGTCATATTGCGAAAACACTATCCACGCGACTGCGTCACCCACGCGGCCGCGTGCCCTGGAGATCGGCGTCAAGATCCAACGTCCAGAAAGTTAGGCTGGAATCGTGCGGCCCTTGTGCGTTTTGCACAAATTGGCCCACACGATCGCATGCCCCATGCGATCGAGTCACTTGCAGAAAAACAATCCCACGCGACCGCGTGAGCGACACGATCGCGTCGCATGGATTGCACAACACACTAGAAGGAGACAGAGAGTTGTGCCGAAACGACGCTGGAGTCGTGCGTCTAGCACAAATTCCAACGACGCGATCGCGCGACCCACGCGATCGCGTCATCCCCTCTCCTACCCCTCTCACGCGATCACGCGACCTACGCGATCGCGTCACCCCCATTTTCACCCCCACCACGCGACGCCAGCCACCGAACGCCACCATCACCACCACCCAACCTCCTTCCTGCCTACTCTCCTTATTCCGCCTTCCAGGTTCCGCAACACGCAATCCCTTTTATCCATTCGTAGTTCTTCTTAATTTTTTCCGTTTCTGTTCATAATTAGGATAGATAGTCTTGCATGTTGTAGTGAATTTTAGGTTGTTAGGTAGCCTAGGCTGTGGTTAGTGGCTCTAGGTCTGTTTATTTGCACTGTTCTTGCTTCTGTTTTATCATATTTGCAAATCTGCTGTTGCTGTAATCTTGTTCATATGTTATATTTCTTGTATATTGCTGCTCTTTACATCAAATTTTCATGTTTATATTATATATATGTACCTTCAGCTTGACTTTTTAATTCATATGAACTGCATTGATTGCTGTTTATTTTCCGGGATAATCCAATTTTAGCCAGAATGCTGTCCAAATTTCTATAAAAATGTTTTCATTCATATTTCGGTTTGGCAATTTGAACTCTGTTTTCCACTACTTTAACCAAACCATTTCATAATTGCCAGGGCATGCTTTCTTATCCTTTTTGATTTCCTAGTTTATAAACTGCATTTGTGATGTTTTGATTCCAATTTTTGCTTTCTTTATATCTATTTGAATCAGCATCCACTTGTTTTTCTTGTTTGGTTATGAGTCACTATAGTTCCTACCTGTGAATCCTTGTTACATGGAATATTTTCTTTATGCCACTTACCTTAACCCACTTTTTACTGACTCACTAATTTTAATTTACTGACTTCTTTTTCAAATTCTCACCATACTAACCTTTTAAAATATCTTTTTTGATTTTTCACTTTCCTCTAACTTTCTAACCATGGCATAATGACAATTTTTCCATTTAACTTGAATTCTGATACATTTTGGATTGTAACTTCTTCCTTTCAAACTTTTAAACTACTATACAATCCTTAATGCACATTTACTTAACTCATTTACCTCATTCAAATTCTCCCATGCCACTTTGTGTTCTCTTTGCCTATATGCCTACTTGCTTTCCTATTTTTATATATCCTGGTTTTCCATTTTTCAGGATGTCTGCCTCACAGAGGAAAGGAAAGGGCAAAGCTACTGGCAAGCGCAAAAGAGGAGATTCTTCCGAGTCCATCATTGACCTAATGCATGATACCTCATGGCAGGAGAAGAACTTTACACAGCAGGAAAAAGCTGACCAGCTGCTCCCTGCGCATGATTCAATAAAATTTGCAAACCGATACTGTGAGCTGAAGTATCCGGCATTTGTAAACTCCAGGAATCAATACCTGGAGAGAACTCTGAGGATTCCAGAAGCACTCCAGTAGTACACCACTGAGCAAATCAAGCAAAGAGGCTGGTTCTTTCTGGAGAGAGCACTGACAGAGGTCAATGCATCTTGGGTCAGGGAATTCTACTGCAACTACTACATCACCACCCTCGATGCAGTGAACCTGAGAGGAAAGCAGATTCTGGTCACTGAGGAGGCCATAGAGGACATTCTCCGGCTCCCAGCCAAGTCCGATCAGCCTGATGGTTATCAAAAGGCTGAGGAGGACATGCGCCTGATGCGGTTTGATTGGGATGCTGTGAAGGCACGGATAGCTCTCGACCCGACAGTTCCTTGGGAGATGGGTCAGGACACCACCATGCCTAGAGGGATCAAGAGGGCGTACTTAAATGATGAGGCTCGGTTATGGCACCAGATCTTGAGCAACTATGTGATGCCGAGTACTCATGAGACGGAGATCCCAGCTGCTATGATTACCCTCCTATGGTGTGTGATGGAGGGTAAGGACCTTTATCTACCACGCTTTATCCGGCATTATATGGCCAGGGTCCACGTCCGAGGCACCCTCCCTTTCCCGTATCTGGTTACACAGCTAGGCCGTCGAGCTGACGTGCCATGGGAGGATGCCGATGAGAGACCACCAGCGGCGGACTGTAGGAAGATCATTCCTCACAGCAGGAACTTCTTAGCTTTGGGCTACAGACCACCACCCTTCACTGCTACTGATGAGACAGCCCCACCGTCTGCTGGCCCCTCTTCATCCACAGCTGCCATTGCTGCC
Organism: Arachis ipaensis; assembly: GCF_000816755.2. Taxonomy (NCBI): domain Eukaryota; kingdom Viridiplantae; phylum Streptophyta; class Magnoliopsida; order Fabales; family Fabaceae; genus Arachis; species Arachis ipaensis. Next base: position 95,518,670 of record NC_029789.2, on the reverse strand, counting down.
CCTGCTGCTACCACTGCACATCCACCTGCCTCTGAGCCTGTATACCACCTCGTGCACCGCCTATTCTGAAAGCTTGATCAGATGGAGCGCCGTAACCAGCGCCGATATGAGAGATTGGAGCGTCGCAGCCAGCGATGCTATTCGCATCTGAAGCTGATGATCCGACAGGGTGGTGACATCCCCTCCGAGCCCGACACACCATCAGAGCCATCAGAGGAGGAGGAGGATGAGCACGAGGAGGCGACTCACTTCCAGGAGGAGCCCATCAGCAGGCAGGCACAGAGCAGGCTGAACCACATCAGGAGGTTATGCATCAGATCGAGGCTGCAGATCAGGAGATCCCGATCCAGTCAGCACCGCCTCTACAGCAGCCAGACGCTCAGCCCACCACCACCACAGAGCCTCCAGCTACCATCTCTACCAGTGATGACACCCCTTCACACCCAGCTTGACTGAGCATCAGGGACGATGCTTCATTTTAAGTGTGGGATGGTCGCCATCTCTGGCGTTTTATTTTGGTGAACCACTACATCTCTTTTTTTTCTTTTTTTTTTGGATATTTTTCTGTATTTTTCTTTTTACTGTTATTTTCTGAGTACTTATACATTGCTGCTTTTATGTATTTTTACTCTATTTCTGCATTTTGCATTTTTAGTTTATATTTTTAGTTATTTAGTTTAGTTTGCAATTCTGACTTATTAGTGGATTAATTAGTATAGTTTATCCTTTTTAGCATAAAGATAGCATAGTTAAATTGAAAAATATAAAAAGAAAGTAAGCTAGGAAATTGAACATAACAGATTTAAATCCATAAACCTTGTATATATAGCATTACATCATATAGTTAAGTTGACAACATTTCATCAAGGAAGAACATTAAAACTTTAAAGGCTACCCTAAATAATTTTTTTTATGAGAATAATGGGAATTTTTAACTAAACCTACATAACATATATGAATGATATATGATGCTTGAGTTAGAGAACACACAGCCTGTGAGTCTTGAGCTTAATTGTATGGTTGCATTCAAACCATAATTTCATTCCTGTGTGTTTCACTTCTTTTTATTCTGATGTTCTTTACTTTGCTTTAATCTATATGTCCAATTATAGAATATAGAATATAGAATATAGATACATACCAAAAGAATGATTAAGGCCATCATTTGATTTTAGCTCACTTACCCCAAAATAACCTACCTTTCACATCACCCTTGTTAGCCCCCTTGAGCCTTTAAAATCCCTTTTATTCTATTTAGCCACACTACTAGCCTTAAGCAGAAAAATAAAATAAAATCCTAAGTTGAATCCTTGGTTAGCTTAAGATAGAAAATTATGAATAGATTAAAATGTGGGAAACCTATTGGGAACATGGATGATAGAAACAAAAGGTAGAAAAGTTAAAAGAAATAAAATAAAATTTGGGAAGCATGCTCATGAGAAATCAAAGTGAGTCAATTACCATGTGCAAAAAAAAAAGTTATTTTTCAGCATTTAATAAAAGGGGATACAAAAGAATTCCCCAATGCAAAATAAAAGCAATGCACATGGGATAAAAATAAAATTGAAACATGAGCATGTAACAACAAGTGGGATAATATGGGAAAATTGGTAAAGAAGTTTTGTTCTACTAAATATGTATGTTAGGTGAGATCTTAGTCTAATTAAGGATTCACTTATTAGCTCACTTAGCCTTATACATATATCCTTACCTTTACCTTGGCCCCATTACAACCTTAATTAAAGACCTCATGACTTTTGGTATGACTGTACTCTATAATTGTTGATTGGTTAGAAGAAGAACAAAGTTATAGAAAGTAAGAATAAAAAGAAAAGTAGAGTGAATAAACCCAATAAACACTGAGTGACTAGAGGGTAAACACAAAATCCAGTGAGGGTTCAATAACTCATCAGCATATATCTGTGCTTAATTTAGTAATTGTTTTGTCAAATTATGAATGTATAATCACGATTACGCGTACCAAGTTGCTTTTTAAGATTTATTTTTTATCTAACAATCAATAATTATTCAATGCATGCATACAAATATCATGAGGACTTATCCAAAGGTTGTAATGGGTGATAAACCCATATTTCATGAGTTATTTTGTGCTTAGTTTGAGTGATTTATTCAATCCTTCACCCACTTATTCATATTAATTGCATGGTTTTACTTTCCTTTCCTTATTATGTGATGTACGTGAAAAATATGTTTTCTAAGCTTTAAAATTAATTATTTTAACTACCTTTATTTCCATTCGATGCCGTGATTAGTGTGTTGAGTAGTTTCAGATTCTCTAAGACAGAATGACTTAAAGGATGGAAAAGGAAACGTACAAAAATGGAAGGAAAGTGCGAAACGGAGTTTTGAAGAAACTGGCATCCACGCGATCGCATGGACGACGCGATCGCGTGCCAGGAGCGAAGAAGCAGCGACGCGGCCGCATGACTGACACGGCCGCGCGACTTGAGCATAGCGCATTCGATGCGGACGCGTGACCGACGCGACCGCGCCACAAGGAAAACTCCAGATGACGCGACCGCATGACCCACGCGGATGCGTGACAGAGGCCACGTATCAGAATTTACAGAATACGCCCCCAGCGATTTCTGAAGCCCTTTTGGCCCAGATCCAGGTACAGAACACACAGACTAGAGGCTATAAAGTGGAGGAATGCATCCATTCAAGGAGAGTTCGCATTTTTATTACTTTCCATGATTTAGATTTAGTTTGAGAGGGAGATTCTCTCCTCTCTCTCTTAGGATTATTTCCTTTACTTTAGTAAAGGTTAACTATTAAGATTTAAGATTCAACTTTCACTATTGTTGAGAGGAATAACTAAGTTGGACTTCCAATTTCTCTTACCTTGCCAAAAGTTTGCTTTACAGTATTTATTTATTTTAATTGCCATTTAAATTATTTGTGATATCTACTCTTCACTCTCAACCCCGATTTTACAACCTCCATAACCAATAATAAGAACATACTTCCCTGCAGTTCCTTGAGAAGACGACCCGAGGTTTAAATACTCGGTTATCAATTTTAAAGGGGTTTGTTACTTCTGACAACCAAAACGTTTATACGAAGGGATTTTTGTTGGTTTAGAGACTATATCTACAACGCAACTGTTTTTATGAAATTCTTTACTGGCAAAAATCCTAACGTCAATGCATATGATGCATGCCTGTCCCTAGTGGCTGATGATATCATCTGTCGGTTATAAAGCCAACCCGACAAGTCCTGGTAGCTAACCATTGGACTGTCCCTCTGTCGCGCATCCCCAACTCGAGTTATACTCATCATAAACTTGATCATAATCATGATCCATATCCATCACCCTCACTGGTGAATATTTACGGGGGCGAGCTCAGCCGGGCCTTTCACAGTGCCCGGCCACACTTACGACATAGGATCAAAAGAGCTTCGAGTCTCAACCTGGAGCACGTGGTGGCTAGCCACTGCTTCCTCCCAGGGAAACTCTCATCTCCGATAGTGGAAGTGCAACATTCAAATTTATCAATGATTCAGCATATACATGCATTCAATCTCATCCATGGATCAACATCCATCTCAGCCATCCGGCTCACAGTTCAGTCCAGAACCAGCCAATATTCATATCATACACAGCCATTCCGGCTCACGGTTCAATCCAGAACCAACCAATATTCGTAATCATACACAGCCATTCTAGCTCACGGTTCAATCCAGAACTAACCAATATTCATAATCATACACAGCCATTCTGGCCCATAATAAAACAGCACTTCCACCATTCAAAATCATCAAATTCATAGAATCGGCATTTAAGCCATAAATCACTTTTTCTCAAATCATTTCACTTTGAAATCAAGTTTCAACTCTTTTCAGCCTTGGCTTTAGAAATCTCGTTTCTCAAATCATCTCAGGCTCATAAGCCAAATTTACTCAAAGTGAGTTCCCTTTTTAAAACAAAGCCACTCTCGGTATTCTCTTTCCAAAACTTCCAAAACCATGGCAAGTTAAGGATTTATTTTAAAGTATTCAAAATCACCCATACAACAATGGGATCTTATAACAAAAGTTTCTCGGCAGAGTCCCAAGTCTTTAGGGAAGGTCAACCTATATCAATTCCTCAAAATTCATTAAAACTCTTAAAATCATGGATTCTCGGTTCAAGTAAATAAAACTGAATTTATTATGAAACCGACCATACAAAATCACAAGTTCCATCCCGGTCCAAAAATCAACTCATTTGAAAAGGAACCGGTTCATTTGAATCAAACCACTTTCAGGTTTCTTTTTGGAATCCATTTTTCTAACTCTTCCAAAATGCCTCAAACTTAATTACTCAATCAAAAGTCTAGATTCCTTTGAAATCACTAAAGGCTCCTTTTTATATTGAAATCAATATTAGAGCATCATTCTTTCCTTCAGCGATTCAAACGGTAAAAATAGTCCATTTCTAAATAAGTCAAACTCAAGGCATAAAGTTCACTAAATAAATTAAGCTTGAAAATATAAATATTTTCTTAATAAATCAAATAATACAACTTCTCAAATCCAATCCTTTTTAAATAACTGTTTAAACAAAACTAGGAATTTATAGAAATTTCGGCAGCACCTCTCTTAAAACTTGGACTTTTGCCACCCGGTTCAGGTCCCAACTAAACTGTTCCAATATCCTTTTCAACAGCCCAAAATCCAAAATCAGTTCAAGGCAAGCCAAATCCAACAGTCATCTCAATTCTATATTTCAAGGAAACCTTTTCAAGAATCAAATCTTTATCAGCCAAATAAACTCATTTCTAAAATTTCAAAGAAACGATTCAGCAACGATCGTTTATCAAAAACCAGATCATTTAAAGCCAGCCAGGCTGAAATCAAGAGTGTATTCTATTTTACAAATTCTCAAGAAAATCCATTCAATTCAAATCAATTTCCAACGGATCCAACTCGATCTCAAAGCTTTAAAAGAATCAATTTCAAAAGCATTTCTTTCACAAAGCCACATAACAGTCGAGTCGAACAAACACCCATAATCATACAAAACAACCAAACAAATAGGACTGATACAATCACCAAATACACATCCTCACATCAGTACCCATATGTAATAATTCCAATATACAAAATATAGTTTTCGGAAAGTGCCCCTACCTCAAAACGCAATTCCATAACCCAAACGCCTCATCAAGTCCTTTCCGCCTCAACCCGAACTGACGGCAACCAAAACCTCAGCTCCCAGCCACTTTCACAATAACCATAGCAACACTAATCGTAGTTATATAGTAATCAGGACTCGACCTCACGTTACCAAAACTCATATTCATTAACCAAACACAACCGAATACTAACGCGAGGCTTTTTCGAAACATAAGATACTTACTGTAATACGAAAACGAAGCAGCAACTGCCTCTAAACCGGTTTGGCGGTAGCCCCGGCAGCCACCTCCAGCGGCTGCGGCGACCCGGCTCCGGTGACGGTGACTGAAACCAACATGCCGCGACAATAAGGCTCCCATAATCTCACCAGAAATGAAAACCAAGTTTGAAACCCTTACCGGCATACCTCTCCGGCGACTGTAACAGGGTCTCAAGTGGCAGAAGCTCAGCCCGGAGCTCCGACGGCCATGGCGGCAGATTCTGACGGCACGGCAGCAAGGCGGCGGAACCACCCACCATCATCGCGTCTCATCCTCTCCAGCTACTCACAAGGACAGCAACCACCCTGCTTCGGTGACGACGAGCTCGCAGCAACAACGCCCAGGCACACCGGCGACGGCGCAGTTACAGTGACGGCGGCGGAAGAGGAACGATTCCTCCTCTGGCTTTCCCTCTTTCCAACGACGGTGACTTCTCCACCCTTCCACGGCGGCGTCGAGATCAAGGATGACGGCAGACCCGGTGGAAGAGGAACGATTCCTCCTCTGGCTTTCCCTCTTTCCAACGACGGTGACTTCTCCACCCTTCCACGGCGGCGTCGAGATCAAGGATGACGGCAGACCCTAGTAGCAGCGGCGGTAGGAGTGGCTTCAACAGCACCCAGGCGCGGTGGAGATGCAACAGAGGCTCGCGACGGTGACTGGCGGCGATGGCTTCCCCTGCCGCACTCCCTCCGCCTCCGGTCCCCTGATCCTGCCCGATCTCTTTCTCTCGCTCTCTCTTCGGTGTGCAATGGTGCAGAACGCGACGGCACAGCGCGACGGTGGTGCGACGGCAAGACGTGGGTCGACGGCAAGGCGCGGTGGCACGCTCTCTTCTCTCTTCCCTTGCGTGACAACCCTCAAGGAATGACTCGACAGTACGGCAAGATGGGACGGCAGCGTTGAGCAGGACGGCGGCGCGATGGCGGCGGTGAGACCAGCACGCCGGCACGAGTCTTCCTCTCCTTCTCCCTTATTCCACGGCCCCTTCCCCTTACCCCCATTCTTCTTTCTTTTTCGTTCTTTCAGAGAAAAGGGAAACTGTGTGTGTATTGCCGCTGCTGGGTGTTTGGGGGAAAGGTGCATTGCTGATGGGGAAACCGGGTAACCGGGTTAGGATTTTAGGGTTTCATTTGGATAATTAGGGTTAAGGGCATTTTTGTAATTTCACTCAAAAATAGGGATAATATAGTAATTGAAACCCAAATTAAATTCAACACTAATTATATATAGAAAATACTATTTGCTCATTAATTTCACAAATTATTTTCCATAAAATGCCCAAATCAAAATAATTAGAAATAATATAATTAAACCCCTTTATTTTCCAAAGTAGCAGTATTAATATTTAAAATATTACTTATCTAGTCCAAATCATATAAAATTCTTATTATTTCATAACTACCAGCCTTATACCTTAAATATAGAAAATAATCCAATAATTATAAAATTGGACAATAATCATAACTTATCTCAAGTTCAATAAATCAAAACTTGCCTTAATTATCTTTAATAAAATAATCTCTGGAATTAATGCTATAAATAACTATATGATTTGAGACTTGATCATAATAAGACTTTTCAAAAGTTCTGGGTCTTACACACAACGCCATACGTGAACATCTTTCTATATATATATTTGTACATATACTTTCTTACGTTTTTCCAAATAGTCCCGCCACACATATAAGATTTTTAGCAAACAAGTCCAAACAAATTAATCATAACTCAACAAAATCTACTTACATAACGTGCGCGTGAAATCACACCATTTTTCTTTGCGTTCCTCATCTAACATTTTTATCCCGTGTTCCTCCTCCTCCTCCTTCTTCTCCTTCTTCTTTGTGTTCTTCCTCTTTTTTCTTTGCGTTCCTTCTTTTTCGCGTATTTTATTCTCATTGTTGTTCTTTTTATTGCTATTGTTGTTGCATTTTTTCTCCTCCTCTTTCTATTGATTTTACAATATTATGTAATTTTTTCTTCTTTATTTGATTTTTCTTTCCAAGAAGAATTATAGAAAAATAAAATAAGAAGATGAAAAAGAAGCAGCAGAAGATGAGGAGGGGGAAAAGAAAAAGTTTTGAATTATGCAGAACTTATCAGAATACAAATACACTGAAAGTTTTCCAAAATACACTGAAACAAGAATGAAATAGATTCATCACAATAATAATTTAGATTCAAAACTTGTGTACCGAAATTTTGCTACAAATGCACAAAATATTACTTTTAATGCATTTTTTTTCTTTTTTCCATATTTCTTTCTTTTTTTTTAGTTGAATGAATGTAAAAAAAAAAAAAGATGATGATGATGATGATGATGATGATGAAAAAGAGGAAGAAGCAGTAGCAGAAGATGAGGAGGAGATAGAAGAAGAGTTTTGAATTATGCAAAACTTATCAGAATGCAAATACACTGAAATATTTTTTTTAATAATTATTCTTGACAATAACACTACATAAATTTCTTAGTTTTTACACCAAAATGTTGCTATAAATACACAGAAATATTTTTTTTAATGATTACGACACACAAATTGAGTTTGAAAACAACACAAAAATGACTGAATTATCAACAAAAACATATCCAAATCAATTTTGGATCGGGCAACGTCATCAATATGGCAAAATTTCTATGATAATGATAATAATAATAATGATGATACATATAAGAAGAAGACGACGATGACTATAATGATGATGATCATAATGATGAAGATGATGGACAAGAAGGAGGAGAAGAAATTCCAATGAAAAAAGAAGGAGGAGGAGGAGGTGTTGGTGACGATAATAACGAAAGAGAAAGATAACGAAAAAGAAAGAGGAGAAGAAAAAAAACGACGAAGTATTAGGGGTGAAGAACGTGCGCATATGAGTGTAAATGATTTGTTAGACTTGTTTAGTTAATTAATTTGTATATGAGATAATTTTTCTTTAGAAGGAGCACTAGGAATTTTTCTTCAAAGAACCAAACCACATTATAGAACAATAAGCGTTCCTAGAACCTCCTTACTATAAAAAGCGGACGTCATGACAGAAGTAACCCCATCATATCATAATTCATATCCATAGTTTCAAATACACAATTAAATTGACTCCAAAAAAATGAGTACCAACAACCATCTAAACCATAGTTTGATCCTAACCGTGTTGCTACTCATAGCATTTGCAACGAAGAGTGAGCAATCAAAACAGATTCCAGCACTGTATGTGTTCGGTGATTCACTTGTTGACAGTGGTAACAACCACTATGTGCCAGGAGAGGATCTGCAAAATTTCTTTCCTTATGGCATAGATTTCGGCACACCCACTGGTCGCTGCACCAATGGCAAAACTGTTGCTGATTTCCTTGGTGAGAAACTATATATCTAGAATCATTCATTCTACAAGATTCTTACTGATTTGTGCAGAACATATTTATTTACTGTTAACATATAAATAAAACTCCCACTCAAAAAAAACTCAACCAAACAATTGGTTACATGTCGACTAAAAAAGTTAGTCATCTAAATTTTTATTTTGTAGTTTGTGTATATAGAAAATATGTGTGTATAATTTCTCAAATATCCTTGTGTATGCTAATGATCGCAGAAGAAAATAGTGTTAGAAAGAAAAAAAAAAAACGTAACGGCCGCCTATGATAAAATTTCTGCTAATTTATATAAAGAAGATTTAGCGTACATACATCTTGATCCAACAAAAAGAAGAAACTGTACTATAACTTTCATCTAACTACCAAAGAGGATTAAGATTAGTATTTCTTTACATTTAGTTCACTCTTGAGTCTTGAATCTAGATATAGTTACATCATTTTTGTGATTCAATTGTTTTCTTTTTAATTTTTGCAGCTATATACCTTGGTCTGCCTTTTGCCCCTGCGTACTTGGGACTTTCAAGTAAAGGAAAGAGAGTCATAACTACAGGCATAAATTACGCATCGGCGGGTTCTGGAATTTTGCCAGACACCAATAATGTTAGTGTCTCGTATTCTCACACCTCTACTTCAAAATTTCATTAGCTAAAAGATTACTTCTTTTTTTTTTTTTTACTTATTTAAAAATTAAACGAATTTATGATACCGTATACTATTTGTGCTTGCTTTAATTAGAAAACTTCATTTATAATGGACGAACAAATAAGGGGATTCGAGAGGACAGTTAAGGGGATTTTGCCAAAGGGGTTAGGTGAAGAAGCAGTGGAGAAACATGTATCTGAATCCTTGTTTTTGGTATCTTCTGGTGTGAATGATCACTTCAAAAACAGAACATTTCGTGGTAGTAGGAAATTTGCTTCCTACCTCATAAATGAATTCAAAATACGCTTGCAGGTATGTCAAATTTATTTACATATACAATTAACGAGTACATTATTGCACAAACTGATAAAAGTTTCATATATATCCGGCTAACGTTAGAAAAAAAAGGATAAGTACTTTTTTCGTATTGATGTCAAAATCAAAATCGTTTTCGACTTTTTTTTGTTATTAAAATCATCTTCAACGTTACAAAACGTTTAAAATCGTCATTTTCTACTTCAATTTTTTTACCAAATTACCCTTATTAAATAATAAAAATAATTAAAAAACTAAAATAAATTATAAAAAATTATAAAATAAAAAAAAAGAAAGAAAACAAAGGGGAAAGGAAAAGGGGAATCACGCAGAGGGTGGGGGCAGGAAAAAAGAAGGGGGAAGGAGAAGCGGGGAGGTCATGCCGTCGTTTGGGCTGCCTTAACTTGGAGGTGCACCTACCGCCGCCCCTGCGTCCAACCCGCAGCCACCGGCTGTCGCAAGGTTGCATGGAGACACCGTCGTTGCCGTCCAGCTCCTGACCCTCCGCTGTTTGCTGTTCGAGTTCGCCCTGCCTCTTTCCGAAGCCGCTACTTGCCCCTACAAGCCCTCGCCGTTTTGTCCTCCGTCTCAATTCCAAGGGAAGACCGCCACCAGGAGTGGTGGTGGATTAGTCACGCACTTCTCCCTTCTGCGCCGCGAAATCACCAACGGCGGCTCTGCTCCTCACATCGTCATTAGTGGCGGTTGTCCGTGGGTTTGACGCCTCCCAAGGAAGAAACCGAGCCCTGTCCCGTCGCCGCCGCTGGAGTGAGGTCCCGTCACCATCGAGTCTTGATGTTGCTTCTGCTTTTCTGCTTTTGTTTTCTGCCTTCTGCTTCTACTTCTGCTTCTATTTTTGCTTTTGTTGTTGTTTCATTATTGTTGATTCACCCTTCACAATTGTTTTTGTTAATTTATTATTGGTGATACTGCTTCTGATTATAGTAAATTAGTAATTGCTTCTGATTATAGTAATTGCATGATGATGATTTGGCTATGCTGGCGGTGGTGATAGTGGTGAGGAATAATATCTATAATTATATATTTATTATATTTAATATTATATAATTATTTCAGCAATGGTTAAAAAATGCAAAATAAGATATATGACTACAAAATAAAATAATTTAGACTGTATTAAACTGATTTTTTATTATCTTTTAAATATTTTTGTATATATACCTTGTTTCCACGAAAACATATTATGTTAATTTCTTTATATTGAGCCAATTGAACTTTGTTTGAATCTCAATTCTCTTCCCCTTAACACACATGCTGCATGTCTTTTGGGTGTTTGGCACTCCGCACTCCTATTTTGATTTTTTTACATCAAATAATACAATAATCGAAGAAAAACAAAAAAGCATGACGTTCCTTTCACCTTTTCGTTTATTATTATTATTGTTTTTTTGTGACAGATACTTCATAGCCTAGGAGCGAGAAAATTCTTTGTGAACAATGTTCCTCCAGCAGGGTGCTTTCCATCAATATCTCTGCACTCAAAACCAATAGGAAAGTGTAGTGAGAAGATGAACAAACGGATCTCCTTTTACAATAAGAAATTGCTTATTTTACTCCATGAATTGCAGACTCAGCTTCCGGGTTTTACCTTTGTCCATTCAGATCTCAACAAGAGCATCATGGAGATAAGACAAAACCCACATAAATATGGTAATAAGAACAAAGTCACATGCCTTTTGTTTTCCCTTTTTAGAAAATATTCTTTGGTTTTCTTTCAATTTTTGCTTAAGTTTTGTTTGGTAATAAACTGTTTTAAAATCTAAGACGTTTTAGATTTTTACAATTTAATTAGTAAAAAAATTATTAAATTTATTTTCACAAATATAAAATTTTTATTTTATTTAAATGAGTGGATATTTGATATTTTTATGTCAAGTTAAAAAATAAAAATGATGATATAAAACACTATATTATATTCCTCGATTATTATATTTTTTAATCAAAGAATTATTGCATTTATTGATATTGGATTATTTTGAAGAATTATTGCATTTATTGATATTGGATTATTTTGAAATTAAGAATATAGTCTTAGAAATGCACATATAATAAAACAACAAAAATATTATTTGTACATAACTTGTGCAGGGATAGTAGAAGCAACCAAACCATGTTGCCCTCGAAGCATCAATGGTGATCTGGCATGCCGTCCGTATAGTGATTTTTGTGCAAACAGAAACACATATCTTTTCTTTGATGACCACCCAACCGAGAGAGCCAACCAAATATATGCAATAAAGTGCTTCATTGACCATTCTATCTGCACTCCTCGCATAAACATCAGACACTTTCTATAACTTATAATTTCTTAAATAAATCAGGTACCTCTAAGCTAGCGTCTAAGCTCTGAATCAATCTTACGATACTAGTGCTTGGAATCTGGGTTATTAAATTCGATGGACGTTTAATATCTAGAAAGAGTGACTTTGTTTATTGTACTTGATGCATCTTAATAATAATAATAATAATAATTGATACGGCCGTTACAAATCCGATGTCATAACTCAGCATTATACCTAGCCTTCAACTCAACGGATTACATTCTGAAATAAAAACGTTCGACCTGGTGTTGTCACCTACTGAATTCTAATAATTGATCTTCAATGTAGATGACCAACAAAAGCGTAACCGATCTATTTTACTCCACCAATAAAGGTATGATATTTTATCCTCAAAAGATACACTGAATTCATAATACTAACTTAAGCATTGGAGTGCCTTTTGCAGATACACTCTCCCTTTGTTCGTACTCTCCGCGACGTGATGTCACTCTGGGAAAAGAGCTCGGACCTTCCAAGTATATAGCTCAGCGTGGAAGGCAACAAGCTTGGCGTCGACTCCCAAAAACCGAATTACGTCCAAGTTATTCACACAAGAATAATTGGCGCCCACCGTGGGGCTGAAGATATAGTTATTTTCTTTTTTTTTTTCATCGGCCTCAATATTTCCACCTTTAACCATGGCTGATCTACCTCCACCTATGCCGTCCGAACTTCTTTGGATGGTAACTGAGTTGCAACAAGCCAACTACCGCATGGTGGAGGAGAATCAAAGAATGACAAACTAGATTGCCGAGCTAACTAATGCTCATATTGAAAACAATGATGGTCGTCTAGAACGAACAGAAGAGGCCGAGCACCAATCTAGTCCAACGTATGTATCAGAAACTACTCGGAATGAAAAAGCTCAACCTCAACGGAACGAAGAAGCTCAACCTCAACGGTACGAAAAAGCTCGGGCAGAAAACGAAAACATTGAGCTCGACAACTTTACTGGGCCATTCACAGCTGAGGTGATGAACTTCGAACTGCCGAGAAGGTTCACCTTACCAACTACCTTAATCCCCTACGATGGGTTGGGCGATCCAAATAAATACGTCAAAAAGTTCAGATCCATAATGATAGTAAATGGTGCATCCGATAAAGTTTTATGTCGTTGTTTTCCATCTTATTTAGACGGTCCTGCACTTGATTGGTTTTGTTTGCTTGCAGATTCTATTTCTTGTTTTCAGGAACTTGTGAAGCTTTTTAAGGAGCATTTTGCTAGCTCAGCTATCTACCTGCACGACTCTAAGTACTTGAATACAGTCAAACAAGGTCAAAATGAAAGCCTTAAAGACTACGTGACTCGTTTCACGAAGGTGGCCATGAGCATCTATTGAGTTAAGTAATTAACTAATTTAATTTGTGATGACAAACATTATTCAATTGGGCAAAATAAATAATTAAATATTGATTGTTTATAATTATATGAAACTAATTATTTATTATTTCAATACCGCAGCCCAAATGGAATGGAAAATGAAACAAGGCTGATGGGTTGATAACTCAAACGAAGCCCAAAAGGAAACAAAGATGAGAAATCAAAACGGGCCAAATGAAGTGATCTAACCCAAGCCCCATGTGATACTCAGCAAGCAAATTCTCTCTCACTTGCTTTCACCAACTCAACGTACACTTTAACCTGCTGTGGTCAGAACTCAAAGAAAGTGAGAGAAAGCTTCTTCCCTAAGCTGATCATCAAAGAAGCAAGAAAGAGAAAGACTAAGCTTGAAAGGCAGAAGTCTAATCAACCATTTCAAACCAAATCAAGCTTAAGAAAAGATTAAAGGTAACCTATTTTCTTTTACATGCATCAGATCTTCTTTTCTTCTTCCCAACTCTCTGCAAGTCCGAAAATGGCATACAAGGGAAAGTTATTTTCTGTCCTAATCTGTCGTGTATCTATGGTCACAAGTAAGTCTTGGGGACCAAGTAGCTTATCAATGGCTCAGATCCATTTTGCCATTGGAAGATTTTTGTGGTTGCTGTTGTATGGCTTTCGGTCAACCTTGGATGGTTAGAAGCAAAGTTTCTACTCTGAGGATTAATGAGAAAAAGTGAGTTTGTGGGTTGGTGAAGCACAGTGCTCAAGGAGTTGACCTAGGAGGAAAAATCCAGCAACATGCAATGAGATAAAAGAAGACTTTCTGCTCATTTAGAAGCAAGGAGAGAAAACCAGAGTTTGGTGAGTTGTGTTCTGTGAAGAGTTCCCTGAAGAAGTTCCTCAACTTGGATAATGCTTTCTTTCAAAGAAGCATTCGGCCAACACTGAAGAACTAAATCAGAGGCTTGCAAGTCTGGTTTATCACATAGCAAAGAGGCTGTTGATGAAGTCAATCTCCTTCATGTTTTACAGATTGTAAAGTACTTTTCAATGTTTATCTTTCTGTAATTTCTTGAGAGAAAAGGCATATTGAAAGAGCTCAAGTAAAAGCCAAGAGTGAAAAGAAGCTGAGTGATACACTTGAGAGAAAAGCCTAGAGTTATTTTCAGATTTCTTTAGGTATGTTTATGTCTTGTATCTTGTACCTGTGAGGTATCCCTTTCTTAGTTGGGTTAGCACTAAGAGTGAAAAGTTAGGTATTAGCATAGCCAATGTCAAGTTAGGTTAGAACTTGAGTGTGAAAGGATTGTGTCAATCCTGTGGAATTGGTGTATGTAATACGTTTAACTATAGTGGAAATTACTCCATGGTTGTGGAAGAGACTGGATGTAGGTTGCATAGCACAAGGCAACCGAACCAGAATACATGCTGGTGTTAGCTTCTCTTTTCTCTGCAATGTTCTATTTTCTGATATTCATGAGACAAAAATAAATTGTCTCATAAATTTCCGCTGCTGAGTTAAAACAGAATCAGAATTCAAAGTTTGTTTTAAAGGGTCATTTCAATAACTTAAAAGAAAGGCATAGATTCAACCCCTCCTTCTCTAAGCCTACCACAACCTTCAATTGGTATCAAGAGCTAAGGCCTCAAGAATCAAGCTTAGCTTAACCGCTTGGAGCAAAGATCCAATGGCGAACAACTTGGGCACAACCATAGTTGCCTACACCCTCACTGAAGGCCAGTCAAACAACCGGCCACCTTTCTTCAACGGGAAGAACTATGCCTACTGGAAAGAGAGGATGAGGATCTTCATCCAATCCATTGACTACAACATATGAAAGATTGTTATGAGCGGTCCCAAGATTCCAACAAAAACAAGTGCTGATGGAGTGGTGACTCCAAAAGAAGAAGCTGAATGGAATAAGGATGACAAGAAGAAGATGGAGCTGAATGTTAAAGCTCTTCTTCAATGTGCTATCAGTTTTGAAGAGTACCGAAAGGTGTCTAGATGCAAGACAGCCAAAGAAATCTGAGAAAAACTCCAGGTTACACACGAAGGCACTAAACAAGTCAAAGAAACGAGGATTGATATGCTGCGAAAAGAATACGAGATGTTCAACATGAAGGATGGAGAAAGCATTGATGAAGCGTTTGAGAGATTCTCAATCATAATTAACAACCTTGATGCTATGGGTACAAACTACTCAGAACAAACCTTAGTGTGAAAACTCCTTAGAAGCCTCACAAAAAAATGGGAAACCACTGCCACTGTCCTAACCGAGAGCAAAAACCTAAGCCCCATAACCTATGATGAGCTGAGAGGAAAACTCCTTGCCTATGAAACCACACACACAAACCTGGACTCAAAGAAAAAGGGAATAGCCCTCAAATAAAAAATAGAACTAAAAGAGAGTGAGTCTAGTGATGGTATTTCAGATGATAAGCTTATATTTTTTGCTAGGAGATTTAGAAGGATGATAAAGAACAAGGGCAAATACAAGGGTTCAAGCTCAAAAGAAAACAAGATGGACTTAAGCAAAGTGACGTGTCATCATTGTAAGGAGGCTGGACACTTCAAGCTAAACTATCGAAAACTCAAAAAGGAGGACAAAGGAAAGAAGGAAAGGAAGAGAGTGCTCATGGCAGCTTGGGAGGATCTCAAGAACGACTCCAATGAGGAAGAAGATTCTGAAGGTGAAGACAAAGACTGTTTCATGGCTGGAAATAATAATTTTGATGAGGTAAGTTACTTTGACTTATCTATGGATGATTTACATGCTATTATTGATGATCTCACCTTAAACACCTCAAAACTGCTTGACAAGTACAATGAGTGCAGATTTGAAAGAGATGTGTTATGAGCTGAAAATGAATTTTTAAAAGAGAAAGTGAAGGAAACAGAATGTGCTTTGGACATTATTAAAGAAAACAGATTTCTAAAATCTGAACTTGAAAAGTTAAAAGGAAAGCACATTGTGGATCCTTCTCATGAGTTAATTGCTGAAAATGAAAGATTAAATGATATGATTAAAAGACTGAATGGTGACTTAGCAAAATTTGCTCAAAGTTCTAGTAACTTGGACAAATTACTTGCAAGCCAAAGGCCATTATTTGAAAAATCTGGTTTAGGTTACATAGCCAAGGAAGATGCAGTTTTCAATGATTCCTCTATAAAATTTGTGGCTTCTTCATCAAATACTAAATCCATACCAAACAAATCTGGTATTGGATATGTTCCAACATTTGAAGAAAAATTTGATGAAGTATACACAAGTGAAACTGAGCCTTCACCGAGAACCAAACTGAGTTCAAATAGGCCAAGTTTGGGATACATTTCGAAAAATGAGGTTGCTTTCAAGAAACCACCATTTTACAACAAAACCTCATATTCAAAAACTCCAAAAGTTCAAAAAAATCTTGGTGAAAATGCTTTTGCAAAGAGGAACAACTATAATAAAATTAGTTTGTCAAAAGTAATGCATCTCTTCCAAAAACTAGAAAATTTCAACCCTTTAATCATTTCAAGCAAAATAACTCACCTCAATTTTAGTGACACACATTAGAAAATCATTGTGTTAATTGCAAAAAATTTGGTCACTCATATGCACAATGTTTCATTGAAAATAGAGTTTTGGAAAACAAAGTTTACAATGTTGTTTGTGATTTCAATGCACTTGGACAACCAAGATGGATTAACTTCAAAGGATCCAAATTAATTTGGATACCTAAGGTTATTTGAAGATTTTCATGCAGATTTGTCTAGCATCCAAGAACAAAAAGGATATGTGGTACTTGGATAGTGGATGCTCAAGGCACATGACTGGAAGGTCAACTTACTTCATCAAACTAAACAAGTATGATGGAGGTTTTCTGACCTTTGGAGATGATGGTAAAGGTAAAATAATTATTGTTGAAAAAGTAGGTAATGAACAATCTACTTTCATTGATGATGTATTCTTGGTATGTGGTTTAAAGCACAATCTTTTGAGTATAAGTCAGCTGTGTGACTTAGGATATTTAGTGACTTTCAAAAGGCTAGAATGTTGTGTTATAAATGAAAAGACAAATGAAGTGCTTTTTGTTGCCAAACATTTTAATAATGTGTATGGACTTACTCTTGATGAACTAAAAGATCAAAATATAGCTTGTTTTCACTCTAAAGAATCTGAAAAGTTGTTATGGCACAAGAGATTGGGCCACGCAAGTATGTTTCAAATAAACAAACTTGTAAAGAAAGAATCAGTAAGAGGCCTTCCTTTGATAAAGTTTGACAAAGACATCACTTGTGATGCTTGCCAAATGGGAAAACAAACAAAAAGTTCTTTTAAACCAAAGGAAGACATCTCTACTAAAAGACCACCTGAGTTGCTACACATTGATTTATTTGGTCTAACAAGAACTCAAAGCCTAGGTGGTAAACATTATGGTTTAGTGATTGTGGATGACTATACTAGGTTTGGTTGGGTTTTATTTCTTGCACAAAAATGAAGCCTTTTCAGCCTTTGAACCTTTTTGCAAGAAAATTCAAAATGAAAAGGATTTGAAGATCTCTTGCATAAGAAGTGATCATGGAACTGAATTTGAAAATAATCTATTTGAATCCTTTTGTGAGGAATTTGGAATATCTTACAACTTCTCTTGTCCAAGGACACCACAACAAAATGGTGTGGTGGAAAGAAGAAATAGAAGCATACAAGAAATGACTAGAGCTATGCTTTGTGAAAGTAATGTTCCAAAATTCCTTTGGGCTGAAGCGGTTAACACAGCTTGCCACATTTTGAATAGAACAATCATAAGGAAATTTTTGAAGAAAATCCCTTATGAACTTTGGAAATATTATCCACCAAACTTAGACTACTTGCACATCTTTGAATGCAAATGTTTTGTTTTAAATAACAAGGATAATTTGGGTAAATTTGATCCAAAGGCGTATGAGAGTTTGTTTGTAGAATATTCTACAACTAGTAAAGCATATAGAGTTTATTATCAAGATGCTAGGATTATTGAGGAGTCCATACATGTTACATTTTGTGATACTAACTTGGTGCAAAGTATTTTGGAAGATTGTGATGCAGGAAATCAAGCTCAAAAGGACGTTGAAACTGTGCAAAATCAGGAAAATAGAAATTCTGTTCAAACTGAACCAAAAACTGCAGTTGATGAAAATTCAAGAGACAATTCCATTTTGTCTCATGAATCTAAAGAAAATCCTGAAGCCAGCAGCACCCAGAATCCCTTAGTATCTGAATCTACCTCCAAGTCCACCAGACCTCGTGAATGGAGATTCTTGAAGAATTATCTTGAGGAATTTGTCATTGGGGACATCTCTCATGGAGTTAGAACTTGGTCTTCAACAAGAAAAGATAATGAAGGAACAAACATTGCCCTTCTCTCTCAAATGGAGCCTCAAAATGTTAAGGAAGCCCTTGGTGACCCTTCTTAGGTAAAGGCAATGGAAGATGAGCTCCAAGAGTTTGAGAAGAACCAAGTTTGGATATTGGTTCCTAGACCAAATGGAAAGAAAGTGACCAAAACCAAGTGGATATTTCGGAACAAGTTAGGAGAAGATTGCAGCATTGCAAGAAACAAAGGAAGGCTAGTGGCACAAGGATATGACCAAGAAGAAGGAATAGACTTTAATGAATCCTTTGCCTCTGTTGCCCGAATGGAAGCCATAAGACTTCTCTTAGCCTATGCTGCATTTTGTGGTTTTAAATTATATCAAATGGATGTGAAATGTGCATTTTTAAATAGTGTGATAGATAGAGAAGTGTATGTGGAGTAGCCACCTGATTTTGAAAACAAAGAGCTTCTAACCATGTTTTCAAATTATCAAAAGCTCTCTATGGTTTAAGACAAGCTCCTAGAGCTTTGTATGAGAGACTTAGCTCTTTTCTTTTGAAAAATGGTTTTCAAAGAGGCACCACAGACACAACTCTATTTATCAAGAACTCTAATGATTCTTTTATTCTAGTCTAAATATATGTTGATGACATTATTTTTAGATCAGCCAATGAATCCCTTTGTTCTGAATTTGGACAACTCATAATAAGTGAAGTTGACATGAGTATAATGGGTGAACTTAATTTTTTTTCTTAGGCTGCAAATTAAACAAATGGCTTGCTAATCATACATACATATATATAATTACACATGTTTCCTTTCCATTCAATAACCATGACACCTAACCCTTTTTTATCATATTAATCATCATCATCTAGCTTCTTTGGATTTCATTTTCTTGCATGGTGAGAAGATAGTGACCGAGAGTGAGAGAGAAAACCGTGGAACCCTTATACTTTTCTACTTCAATTTCTTTAAATCCGTAACTCCAATAAAAAATCTAATCCGATAAAGTGTTTGTATCTTCCTCCTCTATACGTTGACGTTATTTTTATTCAGTGAAAGCTGACGGTGACGTAGCTTCCTTTTTCCTTTAGTTCGGCCAACTGGAGTTCTAGGAGGCACAGACGATTCCGGACATTTTCTTCTTCGGCAGCTTGGTCAAAAAACTTCCCCAAAACTTTCATTGATCTTGATTTCATAAGGAGGTAGGGGATTTTATTTTGAAATTAACTGTTTTAAATTATGAATGCCACGGAAGTCTAGTGGATATTTGCAAATAATTTATGATTGCTTGGAATGACTGAATGGTGAGTTTGAATTGAGGTTGTGATTGATATTGATTTTCTGATTTTGATGAAGTTGTTAAAATTCTGATTTTGTGTGATTATGATGAATTGGTTGAGTTGTGGCTGTGAAAGGTGATTAAATTAGTGTTACTTGTAAAATTGTAATATGATGAGTTAATTATTGAAGAAATTGTCGTACTGATAATTGTTGAATGGAGTTGGATTTGAGTTTGGTTTGGAAGTTATGAATCTGAGGGAGCTCGTATGGGTGGTGAAGTTCAATTTTTAAGAGGAGATTCTGCCCAATTTTATGTAAAAATAATCGAAAAAGTGGTTTTATTTCGAAAATCTGATTTATAAATTTATTTTGAAATATGACTTTATGTAGAAAACATTTTATTTACATATTTACTTATATTGAGAAACGGGTTTTGTATTGAAAGTTTGTTTTATTAGTAATAAATTGAGAGTTAGAAAAGATTTTGACATTAGAACTAGTTGGATTTTCAGATTTATAAATATTGTGGATATTGGAATTAGTTTGAGTTATTAGAAATAATTGAAAAGAGGTTGAAAATAGTTCAGTTGGGACCCGAAAAGGGTGGCTAAGCCCGAGTTTTAGGGGAAGTGCTGCCGAAATTTTATAAAATTTGAGGTTTTATTTGAAAAGTTATTTTAAAAGATTTGGTTTTAGAAAATTAAATTATTTGAGATTTATTTAGTTGAGAAAAGGTGTATTCTATTTTTTTAACTTGATTTATTAAGGAAAACATAATGTTTCAAATCTAATTTTGTAAGGAGATATTTTGTTTTAGGTGTTGTTTTGATCTCGATTTTTTAAGAAAAGGAATCTCTGCCACAGGAGAGTAGAGAACAAGAATTTAAAGGATATATTAACTTAAAGAGATTGTCAGCCACAGGAGAGCAGATGTGATATTGTTTGGGCCTTAGTGCCAAATGTAAAGTGGGGACGCCCACACACTGAGAACTGTTTTCCAGATGTACGCTTATTATTTTGGAGAGTCACACTGTATGCGGCCTAGCCGTACGACTTAAAGTCACACTGTATGCGACCTATCCGTACAACTTATAAGCACACTGTATGCATCTGGAAAGCCATATCTGGGACTTGTGCCCGAGTAATGTCGGGAGCGGGTAGGCAACCGACACATGAGCTCATGGCCTGCTTAGGAGAGACATGCATCATATTGATTGCGCATTTGCATTCGGTCTTGTTTTTCTTGTTATATTTTCTCTGTGATTGTGCTGCTTGACTTGTTTGTCTTATTGCAATTTGTTTGTGTGTTGATCTGTTTCTTGTGTTATTGTTTCTCTGTGATTGGGAACTGAAGTTGTAATTGAGATTAGCTTATGTTCAGAAATTTAAAGAAGGTAATAAGGTAAAAATAAAAAGTATTTCCAAAGGTTTAACAAAATGGTTTTATTGAGTAAAGTTAGTTATTTGAACTTTATTTCATTACTTTTACGGCATTCTTATTCCCTACTGAGAACTAGTGGTTTGTTCTCACCCCAAAATCTTTCACCCTTTCAGTGGCACAGGTTCGGAGACTTAGTTTGAAGCCGCGGGTGATTAAGAGTTTTATTTAAGTTAAATTTATGTGTTGAATTGCTTTTATAGAATTCCCTCGCCCTTGTTATTTAAGATTTTATTTTATGCAGAGGGATAGGAGTTATAACTGAATTTTATTTGAATTCTTCTGTATGATATTTATTATTATTAATAACTATGTGACTAGTATTTCTTGGAGATCTTTGATACATGATTTTAATTAATAGAAACAAAAGTTTTCGGCTTTTTCCTAAAAATAGAAATGCGATATCGACGTAAAGGATCAATAGTAAATTTATAATAAAGGAAATCAGGTCCATAACGCCTTACTTTTGGTACGATCATGACGTGCTAAAAGTTAGGGTGTTACAAAATCCATGGGAACTCCCATGCACCCTAGTTCAAAATTAGATAAGGGAGAAAGTGAGACAGATGTAGATGAGTCTAGGTATAGAGGAATGATTGGTTCTCTTATGTACTTAACTTCCTCTAGACCCGATATTGTGCAAAGTGTTAGATTGTGTTCAAGGTTTCAATCCAAACTAAAAGAGTCACATCTTTCTACAGTTAAGCGAATCATTAGATATGTTCATGGCACATCCAATTTTGGTCTTTGGTATCCTAAGATTGATGATTTTTCTACAGTTGGTTATTGTGATGCAGTTTTTGCCGGTGATAGGGTTGATAGAAGGAGTATTTCAGGCTTATGTTGCTTCCTTGGAAAGTCCTTGAATGTTTGGTCAAGTAAGAAGCAGCCAACAATGGCTTTATCCACTGCAGAGGCTGAATATATAGCTTCCTCTTCATGTTGTTCTCAGCTTATGTGGTTAAAAATACAACTTGCTGATTACAAGTTAAATGCTGAAAATATTCCCCTGTTGTGTGATAATATGAGTGCCATTAATATTTCTAAAAGTCCAGTTTTGCACTCTAGGACTAAACATATTGAAGTGAAATTTCACTCAATAAGAGAGCATGTACAAAAGGGGATATTAGCATTCAATTTGTTAAATCTGAGGAGCAATTAGCAGATATTTTTACTAAGCCACTGGCTGAGGACAGATTCTGCATACTTAGGACTAGCCTAAAAATTTTGAGCTATGATTCACTGTTTGAAAATTGCTAATGTGTTTGTTGAAGTTTTTGTCTCATAAATAGGTATGAGACAATTTTGGGCAGGTGAAGAACATTCCCTTCAATCAGCATGTTTTGGACTTGTTGCATGTGAGAATTGATATGAGCCAACCTCAAAAATCAGATCATGGGTGGTTCTATGTGTTTCCTTAATTCAAATCACCTCTGGGCCCAATATGAATGCTACATTTTTTTGTTTTTGTTTTTTGTTAGCTTGTGTGTTTTAGATTTTTTGTCCAAAAAGGCTATCAGATTAATTTAATTTTTAAAAAGGGGTTTTTCAAATTCTAAAATTAATTTCCTATTTTATTTTAAAATCAAATAAAATCTTTCTTTTTATGAGGTCATGTCTTTTCACGTCATATCAAAAGGTGATGCAGTTGCATGATTTAAGAAATTTTTTTTGGGTACGGTTACCAATAATCTTTCTCTTCCCTCCATAACTCCTCCTCAAACCCTTCGATTTCCTCCACTACCTCTATTACTCCTTTTTCTTCTTAAGCCAGAAAACCCCAAATGAGGAAGAAAACCGTCGTGCAAAAGCCTCCTAGAGAAAAGATACACAAGCTTCCTGCAAAACCTAAACCTTCAACTCGCTCTCAGGACAAAACTTTCACTCCATCTCCTTCTCCTCCTCCTTCCTCGCCTCTTAGGACTGACCACATGGCTCGCACTAAGAACACTTCAAGGTTCCCTACTTCAGCCAAGCCGACTCCACCTCCGAAGGAACCTCCATCAAAACTAGGGTCATCGAAGCCTAGTACTTCGAAAGGGAAACGGCCAGCCGCGACTGAACCTGCCTCCGAGCCAACACAACCTAGGTCAAGGTCTGTTCCCTTGCGTTCACAGAGAGGTAATCCTCGTATACTCCTTAAATCAGTTAGAGAACCAGACATTGATCCTTTTGCTCATAAATTCTACTTCATGACTTCTCACTCCAACTATAATCCTTTTAGATTTAGGTCTGCCATGAACAATGATTTTTATGAAGGTGTTATTAAGTATCGTACCCTATGTCCCTCTTTTCTTGCTGATCTGCCAAACTTGAAAAAGAAAGGTTTTTCATTTGTTGAAAATTTGGAATTTTTAGATTGGAATAACCTTTTTGATATAAAAAAAACCTGTTTATCCTTGATGAACCGAAATATTCTTATGGCGGTTAGAAATTAGCAATGAATCCAATCGTGAGTATAGTCTAACCAACACGCAAATATCGCATCAAACAATTCTAAAATCTATGACCGAGAGTATTGATCCCGGGTCGTTCTCCCTAGGAATTGCCTTAGAATGCACATCATTGATTAGGAAGTCTTTTATGGTTTTGAGAGTTGGTACTAGAATTCAAGCTATCAAAGGTAAACAACAATTAAGTGAGATAAAGGCCTTGGCTAGGGGTAAGTATTGGAAGTTTCATCATTACAGTTTCCTTCAATTATGATAAGAATTGATTGTTGCTTCACTTAGTTAATCCCCTAACAATGGAGGAAAGTCAAGTGAGAGTAACTAACTTGAGTCACAAGTCCTAGTCTCACCCTAGGAAAGTCTAGCTTTAGTACACTCCAAGTCAATTAGCAATTTTCAATTCATAATCTACAATTGATATCCACTATTCAAGTGTCTCCAATAACCCAAACCTTAAGAAATATACTCCATAGCTAGCGTTGTCATTATCACAAATAATTGGTAGGCAATCATAGAAGACATGATGTAATTGAGAGAAGGAAATTGAATTAAAGCTATCTAATCCAAACAATCATCAACAATCAAGCAATTGAATGAAATTCCACAATTTATTAATCCAAATTCAAAGTAACAAAGTCAAACAAATCTTGATCTAAGAGATTGAATCAAAAGAGCATCAATCAAGAGTAGATGAAGATTGGATCTACAACTTGTATCAAAACAAAAGTGAATTAGCAATGGATCTCACCAAGAAATCAAAGGAGAATTGTAATGGAGGAAGTGAAATCCTAGAGAGAAGTTGGAGTTTCTCTCTCTAAAAACAAAATGTAACTAACTCCCTAAAATATCTAGAATTATGACTAATTGTCCTAACCCCCCTAATCCTTGGTCTTCTTAAGCTTTTCCCTCCAAAATTCTGCTCTAAAACTGGGCCTGGAATCCTCTGAAATTGCTGGGCACGTTTTCCTTTTAAAAAATCACGTGCGCACTGTACGCATACGCGCCCCTGGGATTTTTTCGTGACTTACACACAGGCGTACGGTGCACGCGCGCGTCATAGGAAATATGGCCCAGCCATTATAAGTGCGCTGGCTCCTCGCTCGGCTCCACTGTACTGGCTCTGGGGGTACGCATCCGTGTGTACGCGTAAGGTGCGCGTGCGCGCCCATGTCCAAACTTCAAAACTTTAATTTATTCCATGCTCCTTCCATTCATGCATGCTTCCTTCACTCCTCTTAGCCATTTTTGCCCTATAACTTCTGAAACCACTTAACAAACGGATTAAGGCATCGAATGATAATAGAGGAGGATTACAATATATCAATTTTGATGCAAAAGAAGCATGTTTTCATCTATGAGGCAAAATGGGAAAAAGAACACAAAATCATGCAGTTTTATATGAATAAGTGTGGAAGATCATTGATAAAACTCTTAAATCTATACATGATAAACCCTAGAAACGGGGGTTTATCAACCTCCCCACACTTAAAGTATAGCATGTCCTCATGCTAAAGGAAAGCAAAAGATCAAAGGATCACAAGAGAGTGAGACTCATGGAATGCAATCTACCTACATGAATGCAACTAGGGTGTATGCTACTATCTACTTGGTCAAGAGCAATTCAATCTTCCTAGAACACATACATATACGCACATAGGGCAAGATAATGGGCAATGTATGAACTCTACCAATTCTAGTTATCGAAGTGAAATATGCATAACTTGCATGAAGAATGCTCACGAGAGTCGGGACCAAGGAATTTAGCTTCAAACTCCTCACCGGAAGTATATGCACTCTATTCGCTCGGTGTATAGGGTTGATCACTCAATCCTCCTCTACTTCATGCTCTTCCAAAATTCGTTCTTCCTCTAACAATCAACAATTATTCTATGCATGCATACATACATCATGAGGTCTTTCCTTAGGTTGTAATGGGGTTAGGGTTAAGGTAGGGATATATATTTGGCTAAGTGGGCTAAAAATTGAATCCTTTGATTAACTTGAGCTTCCCACCTAACCTATATAACATCCTATACAATCACGTACTAACCTAAGTACCCATTCCTCACTCTTTCACATACTCATGCATTTACTTTTGATTTTTCTCTTTTTTTGAATATATATATATATATATTTTTTCTTTTCTTTTCTCTTTTTTTTTTTCTATACACATATATGTATATATTTTTTTTCTTTCTTTTGTTTTTCTCATATTTTTTTTCAAATATATACAAGAACATCAATGCATAAGGTCTATACATTTAATCAACACATGAGTATGTATCCACTTCCCAATATTTTCAACAAAAACATACTCTTTTCTCAACCAATGCTTCCCCCCCGGATTTTCTCACACTTGAATGGCACACACGCACTAGCCTAAGCTATTTAAGAATTCAAATAAGGACATTCATAGTTTTTTGCCTTTGGCTTGTGATGTGCTAAAATTAAGAATAAGCGGGTTAAGCGTAGGCTCAAAATTGGTTGCAAAGCTTGTTATAAGGTAAGGTCATTTGGGTAAGTAGCTAAGTGAATTGATGGCCTCAATCATGCACATGCATTCATACATATAACAATGGACATATAGAGTCAAACAATTTAAGGATCACAATCATAGAGAGAGAACAATGTACACAAGAAGGAAAGTAAGTGCTTATAAGATATAACCACGCAATTAGGCTCAAAACTCACTTGCTTGTGTTTTTGGCTCGAAATCCATGTTCCAAATTACATTCTTCGAACAAGCTTAACATAAAAAATTTTCAAAATTGGTAGGGTTGCCCTAAAATTCTAGTTCTAGGAGAGAAGTCATTACTCTAACCAAATAGATTTATTAAGAGATAACTAATATGCAAAGGATGTCGAAAATGAAAAACCTAATATGCAATCTATCCTAATTAACAAAAGTGATTTAAAATTTATTCGGGTGTTACCTATGAAGACCGGTTGGCCGACCGACCTCTCCACACTTAGAAGTTGGCACGGTCCTCCGTGCCTTGAGTGAGACGCAGTGGTTGATCGGCTTCCGAGTGCCCATCCTCTTCTTCATTATCGCTTTCTTCATTATCGGTGCCAGTGGACATGGAAATTTCCGGTTCTTCCATAGGTGGTGCTAGGCAACTTAGAAGCTTCTTGACAAAAGTGTATCGGCGTTGGTTTTGCCGCTCATAACGATCGAGCTTCTTGTGGAGGTCTTCTATGCGTTGCATGGATGACTTTGGTGGTGCGGTTGAGGTGGTGGGAATGCTCATGGGGACGGCCAAGTGCGGCTCCTCGGTGTCCACCGGAGGGTAAAGATATCTCCCGTTTGGAACAACATCGCCGTCTACCGGGATCATGGCCCTCCGATCCTTAGTCTCTCGGGGAACACCGGCTGCGGCAACTAAGTCGGTCACTAGAACGGGAAAGGGTCGGTGCTGGCATGTGATTTTTAAGTGAAATCGTGCTTGGCAAATTCACAGAAGCTGTAGGGCCCAATCTAAACCAATTTTGGCACCAAAACACTTAAAAGGACCAAGGATTGAAGGGCATCAATCAATCATATCATTCTATCACTTCACACATAGATTAGTTAGTTTTAGTTTCTAGAGAGAGAAGCTATCTCTTCTCTCTAGAATTAGGATTAGGTTTAGGTTAATAAGCTGGGATCTAGGTTTTGATTCATGCTTTCATCTACTTGTACCTCTCAATTCTTTGTTGCTACATCTTGTTCTTCTATTCTCTTGTTGTAATTTTCTCTATTTTGTTTCTATACTTTGTTGTTGATCTACTCTTATTCCTTTTATTTTCTTTTAATGTAATTTGAGGTGTCATGTTAATTGTGCTTTCTTTGATTGTTGTTGTTGATTCTTTGCAATAAGTTGTTGTTAGATTTCATTCTTGTTGTCAATTTATTATGCTTTCCTTTTATACCTTCCAAGTGCTTGTCAAAATACTTGAAAGGATGTTAGAGTAGAATTTTATGTTCTTAGCTTGGAAAGGTAACTTAAAAATTCTTGAGTCACTAATGTCCAATTGATTGATAGTTGGTAGCCATTGACTCTAGGGTTTAGGGTTTAGGGTTTAGATTGATATAGCTCGTTTGACTTTCCTTTACTTGTTAGAGGATGACTTAGTGGGATTGATCCTTGAAATTATCATATTGTGGTTAGTGATAAGGATAGAGATCCTTGACCACCAAACCTTGCCAAGACCTTTTTGTCATTTGATTTCCATTGCCATTTACTTTTCTTGTTTCTTATCCAAAACCCCAAAATATACATGCCTATAGCCAATAACAAGAACACTACCCTGTATTTCCTTTGAGAGATGACCCGAGGTTTAAATACTTTGGTTATTAGTTTTATTAGGGGTTTGTACTTGTAACAAACAAATTTTTATATGAAAGGATTATTGTTGGTTTAGAAACTATATTGCAACGAGATTTTATTTGTGAATTCTATACCATCAATTTTCTATTCATCATATTGTAGATGTATTTCCCAATCATGTAAGCATTAGGTGAGGTTATGGACCTGCTCACATCCCTACCGCTGGCTCTTACTCCCATGGCAGCTCACGTGGCCTCGCACGACCACCAAATCATCGTCGACATCAACCACACCAAGCTCTGCTACTGCGCGGGTCCTGAGTAGTTCAGGATCGCATAGATCTCAAGTTTCAGATATCGCAGGCCAAGTCTAAGATCTGCACTCCCAAATCTAAACTTCTATTTTCTCCTTGATGGATGGAAAACGCATCCGCACAAACTACCAGCAAGTATACTGTGTCGCATCAAGTAGTAAAACTCACAGGAGTGAGGTCGATCCCACAGAGATTGATGGATCAAGTAATATTAGTTAGGTGATGAGTCTAGTCAAGCGAATATTGAAAGGAGTTTGATGAAATTTAATGGACTGAATATAAACTGCAAGAAAGTATGACAACAAAATGTAAAGTACTGGAAATTTAAATGCTAGAAAGTAAAGGACTAGATAATTAAATGCTGAAAAGTAAATGACAAAAAATTAAATGACAAGAAATGTAAATGGGCTGAATCTTAAATTGCAAAAAAGTAAAGGCACAAATGTAAATGGCACTATAAAGTAAATTGCATGAAAAGTAAAAGGCTCTTGGGTGCTGGAAATCAAGAAAGCAGTAAATAAAAGCAATTAAAGTGAATTCAAGGCAATCTAAATGAAGAATATCAAAGAGAAAGATTCATTAGGGATTGGAGATATCATAATCCATCATGAATCAAATGGGTCTCAATTTCATTCTCAATCATATGAAGTAGATCTATGGCGGATTATAATTGATTGAGTCCCAATTTCTTGGTAATCCGATCTCTCTAAACACAATCAATCTTGCCAATTCTTTTATCTAATTGTCATGAGAAGAGGTTAAGCACATTCTCTTATCCATAAGCCACACAAATTCTCAAGACCTCAATTCCTCCTGAATAGTGTTGGTCAAGAGAATTGTGAAAGATAGAGCTCCAATTCTAATGCCTATGATTTCCCTTCCGAGGCTCACAAAGGCATTCAATAGATTCAAACCCCCTTCTGTAGTGAGTGAATCACAATCAATATAGAAGATATCCTTTAGCTACAACAAGCAGATTGATGCACGAAAATCTGTCTCTCAACAAATTTTCTTCGGCAAGTATACCAAATTATCGTCAAGTAAAAACTCACAGTAGAGTGAGGTCGAATCCCACAGGGATTGATTGGTTGAGCAACTTTAATTAGAGGAGTATTCTAGTAGAACTAAACAAAGTTGGGTTGAGAATTGTAGAAAGTAAAATGGCGGGAAACGTAAATAACAAGAAATGTAAATAACGGAAAGTAAATTG
Organism: Arachis ipaensis; assembly: GCF_000816755.2. NCBI lineage: Eukaryota > Viridiplantae > Streptophyta > Magnoliopsida > Fabales > Fabaceae > Arachis > Arachis ipaensis. Next base: position 95,488,921 of record NC_029789.2, on the reverse strand, counting down.
CAGAATATAAAGTGCAGAAAATAAATTGCAGAAACTTAAATGGGAATGGAGATGATAAACAATAATGTAAACAGCAGAATTAAAGAGAATGGGAAAGATCAGAAGTGGGGAAGCTCATTGGGCTTAGGAGATGTGGCATTCTCCAGATTAAGTTCATTCTCATCTCTTCCTCAATCCAAGCATTCATTGATCTCTTAGCAATGTTAGGTGATTGAATCCCAATTCCTTGGCAATTCAATCTCTCTAAGCTTGAACAATTACCCAATTCCTTGACCTAATTGCTCATGGGAAGAGATGAAGTACGATCACTGATTATACCACATGTTTTTCTAGATCAAAGTATTGGTAGGATTATATGTCACCATATCCATCCAACCACCAACCCAGTCCAACATAAGAAAGCATTTCTAGCATGATTTCCTCATTCCTCTTCCAAGGTTCAGAGAAAATCCAAGTATGAGCAATTTCTCTTCCGAGACAATTGCTCAATTGGATGATGATCGAAAGCTTTAAAGCAAATCAAGAGAATGGAAAGAAGAAGAAGAATGAAAACTATAATTGATCCATTGAATTACAACAGAGCTCCCTAACCCAATGAAGAGGGGTTTAGTTGTTAATGGCTCTGGAAATGGAAATTGAAAATGAAAAGTGCATTCAAAAGTAAACTGATTACAGAGAAAGTGAAATACAGAGTGTTTAAAATCCTGGATCCCCAAGTGCCAATCTCCTTTTCTAGTTCAAAACTACCCCTATATATACTACTCCTCTGATCTTCAGTTAGCTCTGTAAGTCTCTGGATGTGGGCCTTTAAGCGTAGTTGAAGCAGTTACAATCTCAGTGGGCTTAGCTCAGCTTGCTGGAAGAGTTTGAGTCAGGTAACTTTCACGTTAGTCAGGCCGTTAGTGTGGTTAATGTCAAGTGTAAAATCCTGGTTCGAAGACATTAGTAACACTAACTTCATCACTAAGGTCCCCAAACCCTTTTGAAGTCATGTTAACCCCACCGTTAGTGGCACTAACGTGGCGACTAACGTAGCCTTTCCTAACCTTGATCACATTAATCGTGTTAACTACACCATTAACATCAAATTCATCCTTTCCTCCATGTTAATGGCCCACGTTAGTGGCACTAACGTGGCCATTAATGTGGGTATACCTTGGCTCGAAGACGTTAGTGGTGTTAACTTCACCACTAACATTGCAAACTTCCTCCTTTTCTATGTTAGTGCCCACATTAGTGGCACCAACGTGGCCACTAACGTGGGCTTCTCTGGTCATTCCTAACATTAGGGGTGTTAACTTCACCACTAACGTTGCAAAGTCCCCTTTTTTCCACGTTAGTTCCCACATTAGTAGCACTAATGTGGCTACTAACGTGGGCTTATGATGGCATTCCTAACATTAGTGGTGTTAACTTCACCACTAACGTTGCAACTTCTTCTTTCTTCCACGTTAGTGCCCACATTAGTGGCACTAACGTGGGCTTAATTGACCTTCGAAGACGTTAGTGGTGCTAACTTCACCACTAATGTTGCAAGCTTTCCCTTTCTCAACGTTAGTGACTACGTTAGTGGTACTAACGTGGCTCTTCTCTACTTCTTCTTACCTGAAATCAAACAAACAAAGTGTATAAAAGTCTTGCTCTTGATCATGAGATGATACATAATTCATTTTATCATTCAACCCTTGTATTATTCTCATGAAATTGTTTAAAATTCACAATGTTTGCTTGAATCATAGTGTGAATGCATATTCAACCAAATACTTGCTTATTGCCTAAGAAAATGCATGAAACTAACCTAAAACACACAAAAAAATGGCTAGTAAAACTAGCCAAGATGCCCTGGCATCACAACACCAAACTTAGATCTTGCTTGTCCTTAAGCAAGTAATAGAACATAAGAATAATGAATGAAAGTACAAGAGATACAAGTCCTTATTCAGAGAATTCAAATCCTTGGTTCATGGGTTTTCATTCATAGCAACTTAGGTTCATGTTCTTGCTGGTTTTTAGGCTATAACATGCTCTTGAACACTCACTCTATTGCCTTCTATGAGACCTTTATTCATTGATCCTTAACTTGGCTTCATTTTTGCTTTTGTTTTCTTTTTCTTTAGAGCTCATTGCTTTCTTAGGCTAAGTGCTCTGTGTTGAAACAACTCTTTAGGGTAGGCTTTCAGCCAACACTCCTGAACCAGTTGGTTTAAGGTGCTAGGTGTTGAAACACCCCTAAGAACTTAATCACCCAAGTCTCTTCTCAGCACATACACACCACAGGCACATGGTTTATTATTCATTCTTAAGACCTTGGTGTCCAGTACCTCTTTGGGTTACTAAATATTTTGTAACAAGGTTGCTCTTGATAGTGGACTTTCAGTTGACAATCCTGGGTTAGTTAACCCAAGTTGTCAAGTGATAAAGCACTCCTAAGAACTTACTCATCCAAGCAGATCCTTGCACAAAAACACCACATACACATGCTTCAAGGTTCAAACTATTGGTGCCTAGCCTTATTTCTTGCTCTTTTCTTTCTTTTTCATACTCTCTTTCTCTTTTTGGGATCTTATTATTTATCTAAGTCTCATAAAATGCACTTCAAGCTCATAATTCAAGAGATATTTTGGCCTTGTACCTTATTGGTGAACCAACTTAGCTAGCAATCACCACCATAAACACTAGGACTTTATTTTACCACATTGTATTTCACTCTTGTTCTTCTCAACATTTTCTTATAATTTCTTTTATTGAATCTCAAAAACAAGCATACAATCATAAGCATTGGTGCATTGGCCTAAGCAACTAGGCTAGCAAGCATAAAGATAAACTAAAGAACTAAATGCAGTGATTCAGAGATTGAAGGAACATTGATTAATAGCAATACAAATGTACTTTCAATTGACATCTTTAATTCAAAAGAAAACAATCAACGAACAATGCAACCTCTTGTTTCTTCTTTATTACCACCTCCTTTAACTCTTGTATCTTTTTTTTCCATCCTGGATGATGATGCTTCTTCCTTCTAAAGGCTTGATTGCTTTTCCTGTAAAAATAGTGAAAGTTGCTTGCTTCCCAAGCACTTGAGTGGTTAGCATTCATGTGTGCTTGTAAGCTTCTGAACTTTCTTTGGTGCGTGAACACTGACACAAGGATTGTTGTCGGTCTAGAATTTCTCTTGTAGAAATTAGAACTTCGTTGTAAGCATAGTTCCAAACCAACAAACAACTCTCACATCAAATTAAATTTTTGGTTTTGTCACAAGTACAAACCCCAATGAAAATTAACCGAAGTATTTAGACTCCGGGTCGTCTCACAAGGAATTGTAATGAAATGGTTAATTATTGGCTATGAAGGAATGAGGGGGTTTGGTTGATAAAAGGGGCAATAAAATAAATGACAAGAAAAATAAAGAGAGCAATTAAAGAAAGCAATTAATAAAGAGAGACATTCATGGCAAGGTTTGAGATCATAGGCTTTCTATCCTAGTCATTAATCATAACAATACTTAACAAGAATTTATCTTATTTCGTCATCCCCAATGTTGGAAGAAGGTGTAAGTTATATTCCATTAGAGAAAGTCAAACAAGACTAGTTAATCTCAAATCAAAAATCCTAATCAACTTACTAACTGAAGTAGCAAGAGATTAGAGTCATTGAAAATGATATTAACTAACAACTCTAGATCACCAATCTAAATTGGGTATTAATGACTCAAGATTGCCCAATTACTCTTCCCAAGCCAAGAATGCTCAAAATCTACTCTAAAGCCCAACTAAGCATTTTGTCAAACACTTGGAAGGCATAAAAGAAAAGTATAGTAAAAATGCAAGAATAATAAATCTACCAACAACCAATTGCAAGAAAGTAAATCAACAACTCAAACCAACAATTATAAGACATCAAACATAAATTTCATTAAAAGAGATCTAAATCCAACATGAGCATCCATGAACATAAAAGAGACATAAAAGTAAAATTGACAAGAGAACTAAGAAGAATTGAGTAGTAGAAACAAGAAATTGTAAAGGAAATAAGATGAAATCAAGAATTAAACATGGATCTATGATGCAAATATCCTAGGAACTCTAATTCTAGAGAGAAGAGGGAGCTTCTCTCTCTAGAAACTAACCTACATGATGATAAGCTACCAAAAAATTGCTCCCCCTTTCCCAAGCTTGAATTCAGCATGAAATAGCATCAGAAATGAGTTGGATTGGGCCCAAAATAAGCTGCAATCGCTTGCCATGATTTTACTTTAGTGAACCACGTGCTCCATCGGTGCTCACGCGTATAGTGTGCGTACGTGCCCCTATACTTCAGGCAACTATAGAAAATTTTATATCATTTTGAAGCCCCGGATGTTAGCTTTCCAACGCAACTAGAACCGCCTCATTTGAATCTCTGTAGCTCAAGTTATGGTCAATTGAGTGCGAAGAGGCGAGGTGATGAGAGCACTTTTGCGTGGTCTAGAAATTTGCGGATAAATCTTCGTTGCAAGTATAGTTTCTAAACCTTCAAAAGTCTTTTCATACAAACGTTTTGGGTGTCACAAGTAACAAACCCCTTAAAAAGTGTTAACCGAGTATTCAAACCTCGGGTCGTCTTCTCAAGGAACTGCGTGGAAGTATGTTCTTATTATTGGCTATGGGGATTGCAAATTGGGGTTTCAAGAATGAGGAACAAGTAATTTAAATGACAAGTAAAGTAGGTGGCAATTAAAATAAATAAATACTGTAAAGCAAACTTTTGGCAAGGTAAGAGAAATTGGAAGTCCAACTTAGTTATCTCTCTCAACAATAATGAAAGTTGAATCTAAATTCCACTTGGTCAACCTTTAAAGTAAAAGTAAGTCAAGGGACTAATTAAATTGACCTTTGAATCCTATTTCTTTCCTAAGAAAAGGTTGGGATTACTGAAGTTCAGCTCAATTGGCAAGATAACGATTATCAATTATGCTGAGTTAATAACTGTTGAGTTACTGATTTCTTAACCAGGACCAAAAGGGGAAAAAGTAAATTGCTGGAATAAAAAGTGTCCTTAGATGGAAAGAAATGGTAACACAAATTAAAGAGAAGGTAATCAATAACTGAAATACCTCAAATAATCATTCATTCAAATCAGAACATGGAAAGAGTTCATAAGTCAAGTTGGCAACATTTATAGATACGAATAAAAGCATTAAAGTGAAAGTAGCATAGAAACATGAATTAAAGTAAATATTAAACCTGGATCGAGAGTTACTCTTAAAAACTAAGAGAAGTCCTAAATCCTAATCCTAAGAGAGAGAGGAGAAGATCTCCCTCTCAAACTAATTCTAAATCATAGAAAGTAACAAAAGTGCGAGCTCTCTCTGAATGGATGCATTCCTCCACTTCATAACCTCTGGTCTATGCCTTCTGGACCTGGATTTGGGCCAAAAAAGGCTTCAGAATTCGCTGGGGGCATGTTCTGTAATTTCTGGTGTGTGGCCTCTGTCACGTGTCCGCGTGGGTCACGCGGTCGCGTCATTCGGAGCATTTCCTTGCCACGCGGTCGCGTCAGTCATGCGACCGCATCATGTGCGTTCTGCTTAAGGCGCGCGGTCGCGTCAGTCATGCGGCCGCGTCACTGCTGATTCGCGCTTGGCACGCGATCGCGTCGTCCATGCGATCGCGTGGATGCCAGTTTCTTCAGAAGCTCCGTTTTGTGCTTTCCTTCCATTTTTGTATGTTTCCTTTTCCATCCTTTAAGTCATTCTGCCTTAGAAAATCTGAAACTACTCAACACACTAATCACGGCATCGAATGGAAATAAAGGTAATTAAAATAATTAATATAAAAACTTAAGAAACATGTTTTTCACATACATCACATAATAAGGAAGGGAAAGTAAAACCATGCAATTAATATGAATAAGTGGGTGAAGGATTGAGTAAATCACTCAAATTAAGCACAAAATAACTCATGAAATATGGGTTTATCAACTTCCCCACACTTAAACAATAGCATGTCCTCATGCTAAATCCAAGGTAAAAAGTAAGGTTAAAGTGGTGGAATGTTATGCAATGCAACCTATTCTAAATGCATCTACCCAAATGAGTCATGCAATTCCAATTTATCCACTCACATATAAAGCTTACATGTAGTCAAATTAATTCACATTCTCAAGGAGTCATATATATATAGCCAACCCTTAAATAATAAAGCATTTTAGCAAATGAGATGGGAAATAAAAATATTATACAAACTTGCAAAACAATTAGTAAATTAAGTACAGATATATGTTGATGAGTTATTGAACCCTCACTGGATTTTGTGTTTACCCTCTAGTCACTCAGTGTTTATTGGGTTTATTCACTCTATTTTTCTTTTTATTCTTACTTCCTATAACTTTGTTCTTCATCTAACCAATCAATAATTATAGAGTACAGTCACACCAAAAGTCATGAGGTCTTTAATTAAGGTTGTAATGGGGCCAAGGTAAAGGTAAGGATATATGTATAAGGCTAAGTGAGCTAATAAGTGAATCCTTAATTAGACTAAGATCTCACCTAACATACATATTTAGTAGAATAAGCTTCTTTACCAATTTTCCCATGTTATCCCACTTGTTGTCACATGCACATGGTTCAATATTTGTTTTTATCCCATGTGCATTGCTTTTATTTTGCATTGGAGAATTCTTTTGTATTCCCTTTTATTAAATGCTGAAAAATAATTTTTTTTTTGAATGCACATGGTAATTGATCACTTTGATTTCTCATGAGCATGCTTCCTAAATTTTCTGAATTATTTTATTTCTTTCAACTTTTCTACCTTTTGTTTCTATCATCCATGTTCCCAATAGATTTCCCACATTTTAATCTATTCATAATTTTCTATCTTAAGCTAACCAAGGATTCAACTTGGGATTTTATTTTGTTTTTCTGCTTAAGGCTAGTAGTGTGGCTAAATAGAATAAAAGGGGTTTTAAAGGCTCAAGGGGCTAACAAGGGTGATGTGAAAGGTAGGTTATTTGGGGTAAGTGAGCTAAAATCAAATGATGGCCTCAATCATTCCCCTGGTATGTATCTATATTCTATAATTGGACATATAGATTAAAGCAAAGTAAAGAACATCAGAATAAAAAGAAACAAAACACACAGGAATGAAATTATGGTTTGAATGCAACCATACAATTATACTCAATACTCACAGGCTGTGTGTTCTCTAACTCAAGCATCATATATCATTCATATATGTTATGCAGGTTTAGTTAAAAATTTCCTCATAAAAAAAAAATTATTTAGGGTAGCTTTTAAAGTTTTGATGTTCCTCCTTGATGAAATGTTGTCAACTTAACTATATGATGTAATGCTATATATACAAGGTTTATGGATTTAAATCTGTTATGTTCAATTTCCTAGCTTACTTCCTTTTTATATTTTTCAATTTAA
>NC_029789.2:95477969-95481062 GCF_000816755.2 Arachis ipaensis | reverse complement strand
CATACAATTAAGCTCAATACTCACAGGCTGTGTGTTCTCTAACTCAAGCATCATATATCATTCATATATGTTATGCAGGTTTAGTTAAAAATTCCCATTATTCTCATAAAAAAATTATTTAGGATAGCCTTTAAAGTTTTAATGTTCCTCCTTGATGAAATGTTGTCAGCTTAACTATATGATGTAATGCTATATATACAAGGTTTATGGATTTAAATCTGTTATGTTCAATTTCCTAGCTTACTTCCTTTTTATATTTTTCAATTTAACTATGCTATCTTATGCTAAAAAGGGTAAACTATACTAATTAATCCACTAATAAGTCAGAATTGCAAACTAAACTAAATAACTAAAAATATGAACTAGAAATGCAAAATGCAAAAATAGAGTAAATATACATAAAAGTAGCAATGTATAAGTACTCAGAAAAAAAAAGAAAAATACAGAAAAATATCCAAAATAAAAGAAAAAAGAGATGTAGTGGTTCACCAAAATAAAAATGCCAGAGATGGCGACCTCCCCACACTTAAAATGAAGCATCGTCCCTGATGCTCAGTCAAGCTGGGTGTGAAGAGGTGTCATCACTGGTAGGGATGGTAGCTGGAGGCTCTGTGGTGGTGGTGGTCTGAGGGTCTGGCTGCTGTAGAGGCGGTGCTGACTGGATCGGGATCTCTGGATCTGCAGCCTCTATCTGATGCGTAACCTCCTGATGTGGGGCAGCCTGCTCTGAGTCTGCTTGCTAATGGGTCTCCTCCTGGAAGTGAGTCTCCTCCTCGTGCTCATCCTCCTCCTCCTCTGATGGCTCTGATGGTGTGTCGGGCTCGGAGGGGATGTCACCACCCTGTCGGATCATCAGCTTCAGATGCGAATAGCGGCGCTGGCTGCGACGCTCCAATCTCTCACACCGGCACCGGTTTCGGCGCTCCATCTGATCAAGCTGTCAGAATAGGCGGTGCACGAGGCGGTACACGGGCTCAGAGGCAGGTGGAGGTGCAGTGGTAGCAGCAGGGGCAGCAGTGGCAGCTGTGGATGAAGAGGGTCCAGCAGACGGTGGGGCTGTCTCATCAGTAGCAGTGAAGGGTGGTGGTCTGTAGCCCAAAGCGAGGAAGTTCCGGCTGTGAGAAATGATCTTCCTGCAGTCCACCGCTGGTGGTCTCTCATCGGCATCCTCCCATGGCACGTCAGCTTGACGGCCTAGCTGTGTAACCAGATACGGGAAAAGGGAGGGTGCCTCGGACGTGGACCCTGGCCATAAAATGCCGGATAAAGCGTGGTAGATAAAGGTCCTTACCCTCCAGTACACACCATAGGAGGGTGATCATAGCAGCTGAGATCTCCGTCTCGTGAGTACTCGGCATCACATAAATACTCAAGATCTGGTGCCATAACCGAGCCTCATCATTTAAGTACGCCCTCTTGATCCCTCTAGGCATGGTGGTGTCCTGACCCATCTCCCAAGGAACAGTCGGGTCGAGAGCTATCCGTGCCTTCACAGCATCCCAATCAAACTGCATCTGGCGCATGTCCTCCTCAGCCTTTGAATAACCATCAGGCTAATCGGACTTGGCTGGGAGCCGGAGAATGTCCTCTATGGCCTCCTCAGTGACCAGAATTTGTTTTCCTCTTAGGTGTACGGCATCTAGGGTGGTGAGGTAGTAGTTGCAGTAGAATTCTCAGACCCAAGATGCGTTGACCTCTGTCAGTGTTCTCTCCAGAAAGAACCAGCCCCTTTGCTTGATTTGCTCAGTGGTGTACTGCTGGAGTACTTCTGGAATCTTCAGAGTTCTCTCCAGGTATAGATTCCTGGAGTTTGCAAAAGCCGGGTACTTCAGCTCACAGTACCGGTTTGCAAATTTTATTGGATCAGTTGCAGGGAGCAGCTGGTCAACTTTTTCCTGCTGTGTAAAGTTCTTCTCCCGCCATGAGGAATCATGCATGAGGGCAATGATGGACTGGGAGGAATCTCCTCTCTTGCGCTTGCCAGTAGCCTTGCCTTTTCCTTTCCTCTGTGAGGCAGATATCCTAAAAAAATGGAAAACCAGGATATGGATAAAAATAGGGAAGCAAATAGGCAATTTAAACAAAGAAAACTCAAAGCGGTAAAGGAGAATTAGAATGAGGTAAATGAGCCAAGGAAATGTGCATTAAGGATTGTTTAGTCGTTTAAAATTTGGAAAGGAAGAAGTTACAATCCAAAATGTGTCAGAATTCAAGTTAAATAAAAAAATTGTCATTAAGCCATGGTTAGAAAGTTAGAGGAAAGTAAAAAAAATCAGAAAAGAGATTTTGAAAAGGTTAGTATGGTTAGAATTTGAAAAAGAAGTTAGTAAATTAAAATTAGTGAGTCAGTAAGTGGCATAAAGAAAATATTCCATATAACAAGGATTCACAATTATGACTAAAAATAACTCAAAACCTAACAAGGAAAACAGGGTGATGTTGATTCACAGATATATAAAGAAAGCAAGAATTGGAATCAGGATATCACCGATGCAGTTTATAAACCAGGAAATCAGAGAGGATAAGAAAGTCTGCCATAGCATTCATGAAATGGTTTGGATAAGGCAGAGGACAACAGAGTTTAGATTGCCAAACCAAAACATGAATGAAAACAATTCACAAAAAATTTGGGCAGCATTCTGGCTAAAATTGGATTGTCCCGGAAAATAAACAGCAAACAAGGCAGTTCATATGAATTAAAAAAAACTTGCTGCAGTTACCTATAATTAATAGAAACAGGAAAATTCAGAGTAACAAGCAACAAATGCAGGACATCACAGCATATGAACAAGGTCACAGGAACAGTAGAATAGCAGTTATGATAAAACAGAAACATGAACAGTACAAGTAAACAGACCTAAATTCACTAACCACAGCCTAAGCTACCTAACAACCTAAAAATCCACTACATCATGCATATCTATCTATCCTAGTTATGAACAGAAACAGAAAAAATTGTGAAATAACTGCGAAGGATAGGAAGGCAGCGTTCATCGGAACTTGGTAGGTGTGAGGAGTAGAACGGGGTAAGAAAGCGGCTGGGTGGTGGCTGCGGCGGCGTCCGGCGCGGTGGAGGGGTACGGCGGCGCGGTG
>NC_029789.2:95475714-95477890 GCF_000816755.2 Arachis ipaensis | reverse complement strand
CAGAGGGAGAAGAGGGTTGGGGGGCTGCGCGACTGATAGAGTTCGCGTGGTTGGGGTGAAAATGGGAGTGACGCGATCGCATAGGTCGCGCGATCGCGTGAGAGGGGTAGGAGAGGGGGTGATGCCATCGCGTGGGTCGCGCGATCGCATGAAAGGGATGGAAGAGGGGATGACGCGATCGCGTGGGTCGCGCAATCGCGTCGCTGGACATTGTGCTAAACGCACGACTCTAGCACCATTTCAGCGCAACTCTTTGTCTCGTCCTAGGGTGTTGTGCAATCCATGCGACGCGATCGCGTCGCTTACGCGGTCGCGTGGGATTGGTTTTGTGCAAGTGATGCGATTGCATGGGACATGCGATCGCGTGGGCCAATTTGTGCAAAACGCACAGGGGGCCGCACGATTCTAGCCTAACTCTCTGGACGTTGGATTTTTTACGCCGATCTCCAAGGCACGCGATCGCGTGGATGACGCGGTTGCGTTGGTAGTGTATTCGCAGTATGACGCGATCGCATGGGGCATGATTCTAGGTAAATGCTATGCATGATTCTAGGTTTAATAAAAATAAAATTAAAAAACAAACAAAACGAAATAAAATTAAAATTGCAAAAGGAACGATCATACCATGGTGGGTTGTCTCCCACCTAGCACTTTTAGTTAAAGTCCTTAAGTTGGACATCGGAGGAGCCTCTTGTTATGGCGGCTTATGTTTAAATTCGTCCAAAAATCTCCACCAGTGCTTGGAATGCCAATAGCCTCCGGGGTCCCAAACTAGGCATGCAAAGCTTCTGAACAACTTCAAACAGATTGTTAGGCTCCCGGGGTGACAAATGTCAGAATAGATTCCAGGATCCCAAGCTTTGCTATTAAATCCACCTCCATCTTGATCTATATGTCTCCATCCGGGCGGTTTAAAAAGTAGAATCTCATCATGGTGACCAAACGTTCTCCGTGATCCATGCAATTGACCATGATACCAATCCGTGTACTTCGAGGTGAAGCGTGGAACCGTATTGAACCTTGTGCACCAGCTCTGGGTACGAGCCATTTCCCTCTTACTCTTAAAGCCGCAAAGAGCTCTAAGCTGGCCATCTGTTTCAAGCAAACTATATTCAAGTGAATAAGTAAAGTTAAAGGTTAAGGATTGTACCCACTTGAAGCTTGTATTCGGTGGTAATGGCCTTGGGATAGGTGTTTCCGGTGGTTCTGTAAGTTCTACTCCCTTGTGCTCTTCCGTGAATTCCTCCACTTCCTTGCAAGAGTCTTCAAATGTAGTATCACCCTGGTCAAAGTCTTCTATGTCTTCCTCATCACTCGAGTCATAGGTTGGAGGTTGAGAGAAATCTACCTCCGCATCATCTTCATATTCACTTGGGAAAGATTCTTCGATCTCAGAGAATTCACTTACGGATGCAAGTTCATTACTAAGAGAATTTGACTTGTGACTATCATCATTAAGGGAATTTGTGTCCTGGGTTATTCCGTCTGATTCTTCATAAACAACTTGCCTTGGAGATTGTACAATATCCTCCTTAGCATCAACTGTAGCGTCCTTGACGGAGTTCTCCTCAGTTCTGGATTTCCATGGAGGTTCAACATCTCCTAGATCTTCAACCAACTCTTCTTCTTGAATAATGACAGCTTCTTCTACTTGTTCTAGTACGAATTCATTCTCTGTCTTATCCACTGGAGTTTCTGGTATTTCCTTCACGCTACGCTCTTCGTTAGACTGTTCACATGGGGCTGTGGCTGATCCTTGTGTATTTGAGCGTCTAGAAACCCATTGAATTACTACTTGCTCCAGTTGTTGAATGGTTGTTTGAAATTTATTTATTATTTCCTTTAGGCGAACCTCTGCTTCTCGGATTGCCGGACTTGGGCATGATACATAGGAAAGTGGTGGTGATTGGGAGGGGTTGGATTAGAATCTGGGTAAGGAAGGATCATATGGTGGCGAATGGTGAAGAGAAGCTTGTGAGTGTGGTGGTTCGAGGTTATGTTGAAAGGATGGTCTATAGGCACGGGGTGGGGCTTGTTGGTGGTTACAAGGTTTTCCACTATATCTTTCAGCTGGGTATGCACGGTAGAATGGTCTTTGTCCAGGATATCTCGGAGGGTGTTGCTGCCTAAAGGATTGATTAGATCCTCTTGGTTCCATCCATCCTTGATTGGTTTA
>NC_029789.2:95447518-95470943 GCF_000816755.2 Arachis ipaensis | reverse complement strand
ATGGGGCTGTGGCTGATCCTTGTGTATTTGAGCGTCTAGAAACCCATTGAATTACTACTTGCTCCAGTTGTTGAATGGTTGTTTGAAATTTATTTATTATTTCCTTTAGGCGAACCTCTGCTTCTCGGATTGCCGGACTTGGGCATGATACATAGGAAAGTGGTGGTGATTGGGAGGGGTTGGATTAGAATCTGGGTAAGGAAGGATCATATGGTGGCGAATGGTGAAGAGAAGCTTGTGAGTGTGGTGGTTCGAGGTTATGTTGAAAGGATGGTCTATAGGCACGGGGTGGGGCTTGTTGGTGGTTACAAGGTTTTCCACTATATCTTTATGCACGGTATGCACGGTAGAATGGTCTTTGTCCAGGATATCTCGGAGGGTGTTGCTGCCTAAAGGATTGATTAGATCCTCTTGGTTCCAGATTGGTTTAGGTTCCATCCATCCTTGATTGGTTTGACCTTGATGCATATTCCTACTGTAACTTCTATTTTTTTCAACAAAGTTAGAACCAAACTCAAAGCGAGAGGGGTGAGAATTCATGGTAGCAAATAAAGATGAAAAGGAAAAACAAAAATAAATAAACAAGCAAAAAAAAATATTTACAATAACCAATAATAAGACACACATTTGCAATTCCCCGGCAACGGTGCCATTTTGATGAGAGCACTTTTGCGTGGTCTAGAAATTTGCGGATAAATCCTCGTTGCAAATGTAGTTTCTAAACCTTCAAAAGTCCTTTTATACAAATGTTTTGGGTGTCACAAGTAACAAACCGCTTAAAAATTGTTAACCGAGTATTCAAACCTCGGGTCGTCTTCTCAAGGAACTGTGTGGAAGTATGTTCTTATTATTGGCTATGGGGATTGCAAATTGGGGTTTCAAGAATGAGGAACAAGTAATTTAAATGACAAGTAAAGTAGGTGGCAATTAAAATAAATAAATACTGTAAAGCAAACTTTTGACAAGGTAAGAGAAATTGGAAGTCCAACTTAGTTATCTCTCTCAACAATAATGAAAGTTGAATCTAAATTTCACTTGGTCAACCTTTAAAGTAAAAGTAAGTCAAGGGACTAATTAAATTGACCTTTGAATCCTATTTTTTTCCTAAGAAAAGGTTGGGATTACTGAAGTTCAACTCAATTGGCAAGATAACGATTATTAATTATGCTGAGTTAATAACTGTTGAGTTACTGATTTCTTAACCAGGACCAAAAGGAGAAAAAGTAAATTGCTGGAATAAAAAGTGTCCTTAGATGGAAAGCAATGGTAACATAAATTAAAGAGAAAGCAATCAATAACTGAAATACCTCAAATAATCATTCATTCAAATCAGAACATGGAAAGAGTTCATAAGTCAAGTTGGCAACATTTATAGATACGAATAAAAGCATTAAAGTGAAAGTAGCATAGAAACATGAATTAAAGTAAATATTAAACCTGGATCGAGAGTTACTCTTAAAAACTAAGAGAAGTCCTAAATCCTAATACTAAGAGAGAGAGGAGAAGATCTCCCTCTCAAACTAATTCTAAATCATAGAAAGTAACAAAAGTGCGAGCTCTCTCTGAATGGATGCATTCCTCCACTTCATAACCTCTGGTCTATGCCTTCTGGACTTGGATTTGGGCCAAAAAGGGCTTCAGAATTCGCTGGGGGCGTGTTCTATAATTTCTGGTGCGTGGCCTCTGTCACGCGTCCGCGTGGGTCACGCGGTCGCGTCGTTCGGAGCATTTCCTTGCCACGCGGTCGCGTCAGTCATGCGACCGCGTCATGTGCGTTCTGCTTAAGGCGCGCGGTCGCGTCAGTCATGCGGCCGCGTCGCTGCTGATTCGCGCTTAGCACGCGATCGCGTCGTCGATGCGATCGCGTGGATGCCAGTTTCTTCAGAAGCTCCATTTTGTGCTTTCCTTCCATTTTTGTATGTTTCCTTTTCCATCCTTTAAGTCATTCTGCCTTAGAAAATCTGAAACTACTCAACACACTAATCACGGCATCGAATGGAAATAAAGGTAATTAAAATAATTAATATAAAAGCTTAGGAAACATGTTTTTCACATACATCACATAATAAGGAAGGAAAAGTAAAACCATGCAATTAATATGAATAAGTGGGTGAAGGATTGAGTAAATCACTCAAATTAAGCACAAAATAACTCATGAAATATGGGTTTATCATGAGGCTTGACAACTTTCCAGTTCCTTCATTTCTTCATGAGTTCTCCCACTTTGCATGCTTTTCTCCTCACTTCTTCCATCCAATACTTGTTTTATGAACCTGGAATCACTCAACAAACACATTAAGGCATCAAATAGAATTGAAGTAAATTGAATTTAGCTATTTTAAGGCCTAAAAAGTATGTTTTCACATTTAAGCACACAAGGGAGAATTGCAAAACCATGCTATTTCATTGAATAAATGTGAGAAAAGGTGATAAAATCTCCTAAATTAAGCACAAGATAAATCACAAAATCGGGGTTTATCAAATCTTCCCACACTTAAACCAAGCATGTCCTCATGCTAAGAATAAAGAAGGATAAGAAAAGGGTTATGAACATTTATTCAATGCAAATAAACTATATGCATCTATCTATATGAATGTAACTAAATGAAAAATGATTCTACCTACTTGGTTAAAAGTAAATCAATCTCCAAGAACATATATAAGCAAGTAGGGAAAAGGTCATATGACGACTCACAAACTCTACCAATTCAAATATCAAAATGAAGTTCAAACATACTTGCAAGAAGAACGCTCATGAAAGCCGCGAACAAGGAATTGAGCATCGAACCCTCACCGGATGTGTATACGCTCTAGTCGCTCAAGTGTATAGGGTCGATTCACTCAATTCTCTTCTACTCATACTTTCTAAGATTTGTTTTCATCTAACAATCAACAATTATTCAATGCATGCATACATTCATCATGAGGACTTATTCATAGGTTGTAATGGGGCTAGGGTAAAGGTAAAGATGCATATGGTCAAGTGAACTTGAAATTTGTATCCTTGATTAGCCTAAGCTCTCACACATTCATCCTTGAATTATTGACTTATGGAATCATCACTTTTGGTGTAAAACACCAAACTTAAGTTCTTGCAATACATATAAGGTTACTTGACCCTTTATTAAGCAAAGAAAAGAATTACAAAGAAGGTTTACCTCTGGTTGGGTTGCCTCCCAACAAGCGCCCTTTTAACGTCACTAGCTTGACAGTTATTTCATTAGTTGAGCTTGTACTTCATCTTGGGACCTTCTCCCATGTTGCCCAAATAGTGTTTGAGCCTTTGTCCATTCACAGTAAAGGTTTGCTGAGAGCTTTCTTCCATGATTTCTATGTGTCCATAAGGTGAGACCTTGGTGACAAGAAAGGGTCCTGACTACCTTGACTTTAGCTTCCCAGGAAAGAGCTTTAGCTTGGAGTTGTAGAGGAGCACTCTCTGTCCTTCTTCAAAGCTCCTTGGTGCCAACTTAAGGTCATGTTTTTTCTTTTCCCTTTCCTTATAAATCTTGGCATTTTCATAGGCTTGGGATCTGAATTCTTGCAATTCTTGTAGTTGCAGTATCCTTCTTTCACCAGCAGCATTATTGTCAAGGTTCAGTAGCTTGAGAGCACAGAATGCTTTGTGTTCCAGCTCAATTGGTAGATGACAAGCCTTCCCATACACTAATTGATATGGAGACATCCCAATTGGTATTTTGAAGGCTGTCCTATATGCCCAAAGAGCATCATCCAACTTCTTTGACCAGCCTTTTTTTGAAACTCCCACAGTCTTTTTGAGAATCCTTTTGATCTCTCTATTGGATATTTCTGTTTGCCCGTTTGTTTAGGGGTAATAAGGTGTGGCCACCTTATGCTTGACTCCATATCACAAGAGCAGAGTCTCTAATGGTCTATTATAGAAATGGCTTCCTCCATCACTGGTAAGAGCTCTGGGAACTCCAAACCTATTGAAGATGTTCTTCCTGAGAAAGTTCATCACTACTTTGTTATCATTTGTTGGGGTTGCAATGGCTTCCACCCACTTGGATACATAATCTACTGCCACCAAAATGTATTTGTTTGAGTATGAGGCTGGGAATGGTCCCATGAAATCAATCCCCCATACATCAAACAATTCAAGTTCTAGGATGAAGTGTTGTGGCATCTCATTTCTTTTTGGCAAGTTTTCAGCTCTCTGGCATTCATTACAATTCTTCACTAGTTCTTTTGCATCTTTGAAGATAATGGGCCAAAAGAACCCACACTGCAATACTTTGGCTGCAGTTCTTTCACCTCCAAAGTGCCCTCCCTAACAAGAACCATGACAATTCCATAAAACTTCTCGTCCTTCTTCCTCTGAAATACATCTTCTAAGTATTCCATCTGAATATTTTTTGAAGAGGTATGGTTCATCCCAGATGAAATACTTAGCATCATTGATGAGCTTTCTCTTCTGATGTTTGTTGATCTCTAAAGGCACCTCCCCAGTGGATTTGAAGTTGGCAATGTCTGCGAACCAGGGTGCCTTGTGAACCAAAATTAATTGCTCATTTAGAAAATATTCATTCACACTCAGGTTGGGTGTGCTGCCTTCTTTACAAGGGATTCTTGACAAGTAGTCTGCTACCTTATTCTCTACTCCTTTCTTATCTTTAATCTCAATATTAAACTCCTGAAGTAATAAGATCCACCTTATCAATCTTGGTTTTGATTCTTGCTTGGCAAGTAGATATTTTAGTGCTGCATGATCAGTAAAAACAATCACTTTAGAGCCAATGAGATTTTATCTAAATTTATCAAATGCAAACACTATTGCTAGTAATTCCTTTTCAGTGGTGGTGTAGTTCTTTTGAGTTTCATTAAGGACCTTGTTGGCATAATATATGACATGCACTAATTTGTCTTTCCTCTGTCCTAACACTGCCCCAATAGCAAAATCTAATGCATCACACATCAGTTCAAAAGGTAAATCCCAGTTAGGTGGGGCAATGATAGGTGCTGAGGATAGTTTTCTTTTAAGATCTTCAAAGGCAAGCATGCATTCTTGATCAAATACAAAAGGTGCATCAGAGACAAGTAGGTTACTCAAAGGCTTGAAAATTTTTGAAAAATCTCTAATGAACTTTCTATAAAAGCCAACATGTCCCAAGAAGCTTCTAATTGCTTTGACATTAGTGGGTGGAGGTAATTTCTCAATTATTTCTACCTTAACTCTATCCACCTTTATGCCTTTATTAGAGATTTTGTGATCGAGGACTATCCCTTCTGTTACCATAAAATGGCATTTCTCTCAGTTTAAAATTAGATTAGTTTCTTGGTATCTCTTTAGCACCAAGGCAAGATGGTGTAAGCAATAAGGGAAGGAATCATTAAACACTGAAAAATTGTCCATAAAAACCTAACTGAATTTTTCAATTATGTCTGAAAAGATAGACAACATGCATCTTTGGAAAGTGGCAGGTGCATTGCACAATCCAAAGGGCATGCGTCTATAAGCAAATACTCCATATGGGCAAGTAAAAGATGTTTTCTCCTGGTCCTTTGGGTCAACTACAATCTGATTATAGCCTGAGTAGCCATCTAAGAAGCAGTAGTATGCATGCCCTACAAGTCTCTCCAGTATTTGGTCCATGAAGGGAAGTGGAAAATGGTCTTTTCTTGTAGCCTCATTGAGCTTTTTGTAGTCAATGCACATTCTCCATCCCGTGACAGTTCTAGTAGGGATGATTTCATTCCTCTCATTAGGTACCACAATGATGCCTCCTTTCTTTGGGACTACTTGGACAGGGCTCACCCATGGGCTGTCCGACATTGGGTAGATCACTCCTGCCTGCCATAGCTTCATTACCTGTTTTTGTACCATTTCTTTCATAACTGGATTCAACCTTCTTTGAGGTTAAATGGAAGACTTGGCATCATCTTCCAATAGCATCTTATGCATGCACATGGAGGGACTTATCCCCTTTAAGTCAACAAGGGTCCATCCAATAACATCTTGATCTTTTGCAGCACTTTGATTAGCTCCTTCTCTTGTTCTTGACTTAGAGAAGAGTTGATAATCACTGGATAGCTCTCATCCCTTCCCAAGTATGCATACTTGAGAGTGGAGGGCAATGCTTTTAGTTCAAGTTTGGGTGCTTCATTCTTTTCCTTCTTTTCCTCTAACGTGCTTGGAATGAGTACCTCAGTTGATTGAATGGCTGCAGCTTCACTGTTTGATGTGGGGTCTTCTTCTTACACCTCTTCAAGTTCTCCTTCTTCAAAGGTCTCTTGTACTAAGACCTCCACTGCATCCAACCTCATGCATTCTCCTAGTGATTCCTATGGGTAACTCATTGCCTTGAACACATTGAATACCATTTTCTCATCATATAATCTAAGGACGAGTTCTCTTTTTTGGACATCGATAATGGCTCCAGCTGTTGCTAAAAATGGCCTTCCTAGAATGATTGAAGCCTTGGTCTCTTCCTCCTTATCCAACACCACAAAGTCTGCTGGGAAAATGAAGTCTCGTACCTTCACCAACAAGTCTTCTACTACCCCATGGGAGAATTTGAATGATCGGTCTGCTAATTAAAGTGCCATTCTTGTTGGTTTGGCTTCCTCAATCTTCATTCTCTTCATCATTGCTAAGGACATCAAATTTATTCTAGCTTTCAAATCACATAAGGCCTTGTCCACAGTGATTTCTCCTATAATACAGGGGATTTGGAAGCTCGCAGGGTCCTTCAACTTCTGAGGTAGTTTGTGTTGAATGATAGCACTATATTCCTCGATTAACACCATAATTTCATCATTTTTCCGGCTTTTCTTCTTGGTCATTAACTCCTTCAAAAATTTGGCATAGAGCGGCATTTGCTCTAATGCTTCAGCAAAGGGGATATTGATTTGGAGTCTCTTGAAACTTCTAAGAATCTGGAGAATTGGTTATCCTTTTCATTCTTCTTCAATCGTTGAGTGTAAAGAGCTTTTGGAACGTATGGTCTCAAGACTTCTTTTTTCTTGAGGTGGGTTGGGGGCAGGTGCTTGTGCTTCTTCTTTATCATTTAAGCCTTCATCAACTTTCTTCTCTTGTGTTTGCTTGGATAAGTATCCCACTTGTGCCTCAAACTTCTTGATGGCAGTCCCCTGGTTTTGCATATTAGATCTTTCCTCCTCTTTGAAAGCTCTCATGTCCTTAGACTTCTTGCAAAGTTCTCCAAGCAAGGCCTCAATCCGGGATAATCTATCCTCAGATGGTGGTGGTAGGCTGGAATTTGGAGGTTGAGAATGGCTATTTTGGGCTTGATATGGAGGCTGGAAAGAGTTGTTGTGTGGGGGTTGGTATGGTCTTTGGTTGGTTTGTTGGTGGGTGGAATTGTGGTAATGGTTGGAGTTTTGGGGCCTATGATCTTGAATTTGCTTTTGCTGGTTTTTCCATCCAAAGTTTGGTTAGTTCTTCCAACCAGGATTGTAGGTTTTGGAGTGTGGATCATAGGGTTGTCTTGATGAGTTTCCAACATAATTGGCTTGCTCCCAATCACCTCTTTCCTCTACATTTATCCCTTCTTGAGCTGGTGGTTGAGTATTGACGGCTGCAACTTGGTTCCCTTCCATCTGCTTGGTGAGGTCAACCAATTGCTTGGTGATCAACTTGTTTTGAGCTAGCAATGCATCCATGTGACTCAGCTCCATCACCCATCTGTTTGGGTTTCTATCAGAGGCATAGAAGTATTCATTGTTGGTCACAGTTTCTATGATATCAATGGCCTCATCAATTGTCTTCTTCTTATTAAGAGATCCTCCTGAAGAGTGATCTAAGGCCTTCTTTGATTCTTGTGACAATCCTTCATAGAAAATGGGCAACTGTACCCATTCATTGAACATGTATGGGGGGCATTTTCTAGTCAACTCCTTGTATCTCTCCCATGCTTCATAGAGAGTCTCCCCATCTTGTTGCCTAAACGTTTGTACCTCAGCCTTCAACCTATTAACCTTTTGGGGAGGTTAAAATCTTACCAAGAACTTGTTCACCACCTCTTCCCAAGTGGTCAAACTCTCCTTTGAAAATGACTCTAGCCACTTTGATGCTTTTATCCCCGAGAGAAAAGGGAAACAAAAGCAGTTTATAGGTGTTAGGGTGAACACCATTGGCCTTCACACTATCACATATTCTCAAGAATGTGGTTAGAAGTTGGTTGGGGTCTTCCTGGACACTTCCTCCAAATGAGCAATTATTTTGAACTAGGGTAATGAGTTGAGGTTTTAACTCGAAGTTGTTGGCATGAATGGTTGGTCTTAGAATGCTACTTCCACAGTTTCCTGGGTTTGGGTTGATGAAAAGCCTAGAACTCTTCTCTCCTGCCCAACATGGTTACCAGCACCTTCTCCAACATGATTATGAACTTCTTCCTCTAAAGTAATGTCTAGATCTTCTTCCACAGCTTCCTCTTCAACTATTCCTTTACCTCCTGCTCCTCTCCTTAGTCTAAGGAAGGTCCTCTCTGGTTTACTATCAAAAGAAGTTGAGGCTCCTCCTCTTCTACCTGTCATACACTCAGCAAACAAACAAGCAAATGCAAGTGAAGGATTCACTCTTGTTGAGAATTATGGTTAGGATGAGTGGTGAAATTGATTAAACAGTTAGTGGATTAGTGTGCTGAAGTGTAAATAAGCAATGGAAAAACAAATCAAATTGCTGAAACTAAAAGTAAACAAGATGAAATGAAACAAGTCAACAAGGAAAAGAAAATGTTCAATCTATTTATCCTCCAATTTAATCATTATCAATGCAAAATCAATCCCAGCAACGACGCCATAAACTTGATACATGGAAATCTGTCTCTCAATAAATTTCTTTCGGCAAGTATACCGAATTGTCGTCAAGGAAAAACTCACAGTGGAGTGAAGTCGAATCCCACAGGGATTGATTGGTTGAGCAACTTTAACTAGAAGAGTGTTCTAGTTGAACTAAACAAAGTGGGGTTGAGAATTGCTGAAAGTAAAATGGCAGAAAACGTAAATAACAAGAAATATAAATAACGAAAAGTAAATTGTAGAATATAAAGTGCAGAAAGTACATTGTAGAAAATTCAATGGGAATGGGAATGATAAACAATAATGTAAACAATAGAATTAAAGAGAATGGGAAAGATCAGAAGTGGGGAAGCTCATTGGGTTTAGCAGATCTTGCATTCTCCGGATTAAGTTTATTCTCATCTCTTTCTCAATCCATGCATTCATTGATCTCTTGGCAATATTAGGTAATTGAATCCTGATTCCTTGGCAATTCAATCTCTCTAAGCTTGAACAATTGCCCAATTCCTTGATCTAATTGCTCATGGGAAGAGATGAAGTACGATCACTAATTATACCACATGTTTTTCTAGATCAAATTATTGGTAGGATTATATGTCACCATATCCATCCAACCCCCAACCCAGTCCAACATGAGAAAGTATTTCTAGCATGATTTCCTCATTCCTCTTCCAAGGTTTAGAGGAAATTCAAGTACGAGCAATTTCTCTTCCGACACAATTGCTCAATTGGATGAAGATTGAAAGCTTTCAAGCAAATCAAGAGAATGAAAAGAAGAAGAATAATGAAAACTACAATTGATCCATTGAATTACAACATAGCCCCCTAACCCAATGAAGAGGGGGTTTAGTTATTGATAGCTCTGGGAATGGAAATTGAAAATCAAAAGTGCATTCAAAAGTAAACTGAGTTATAGAGAAAGTGAATAATAGAGTGTTTAGAATCCTGGATCCCCAGGTGCCAATCTCCTTTTCTAGTTCATAACTATCCCTATATATACTACTCCTCTGATCTTCAGTTAGCTCTGTAAGTCTCTGGATGTGGGCCTTTAAGCATAGTTGAAGCAGTTACAATCTCAGTGGGCTTAGCTCAGCTTGCTGGAAGAGTTTGAGTCAGGTAACTTTCATGTTAGTCAGGTCGTTAGTGTGGTTAACGTCAAGTGTAAAATCCTGGTTCGAAGACGTTAGCGACACTAACTTGGTCACTAACATCCCCAAACCCTTTTGAAGTCACGTTAACCCCATCGTTAATGACACTAACGTGGCCACTAACGTAGCCTTTCCTAACCTTGATCACGTTAATGGTGTTAACTACAACATTAACGTCAAATTCATCCTTTCCTCCACGTTAATGGCCCACGTTAGTGGCACTAACGTGGCCATTAACGTGGTTATACCTTGGCTCGAAGACGTTAGTGGTGTTAACTTCACCACTAACGTTGCAAACTTCCTCCTCTTCTACGTTAGTGCCCACGTTAGTGGCACTAACATGGGCTTCTATGGTCATTCCTAACGTTAGTGGTATTAACTTCACCACTAACGTTACAAAGTCCCCTTTCTTCCACGTTAGTGCCCACGTTAGTGGCACTAACGTGGGCTTATGATGGCATTCCTAACGTTAGTGGTGTTAACTTCACCACTAATGCTGCAACTTCTTCTTTCTTCCACGTTAGTCACTGATGAGCGGATAATTTATACGCTTTTTGGCATTATTTTTACATAGTTTTTAGTATGATTTAGTTAGTTTTTACTATGTTTTTATTAGTTTTTATGCAAAATTTACATTTCTGGACTTTACTATGAGTTTGTGTATTTTTCTGTGATTTCAGGTATTTTCTGGCTGAAATTGAGGGTCCTGGACAAAAATCTGATTCAGAGGCTAAAAAAGGACTGCAGATGCTGTTGGATTCTGACCTCCCTGAACTCGAAATAGATTTTCTGGAGCTACAGAAACCTAATTGGTGTACTCTCAATTGCGTTGGAAAGTAGACATCCAGGGCTTTCCAGCAATATATAATAGTCCATACTTTGCCCAAGTTTTGATGACGCAAACTGGCGTTCAAACGCCAACTTCCTGCCCTATTCTGAAGTTAAACGCCAGAAACAGGTTACAAACTAGAGTTAAACACCACAAACAGGCTGCAACCTGGCGTTTAACTCCAGGAGAAGCCTCTACAAGTGTAAAGCTCAATTCTCAGCCCAAGCACACACCAAATGGGCCCCAGAAGTGGATTTCTGCACTATCTGCATTAGTTACTTATTTATTGTAACCCTAGCTACTAGTTTAGTATAAAAATAACTTTTAGAGACTTACTATGTACCTCATGACATTTTTACACTTCATATTATATTTCTGACGGCATGAGTCTCTAAACACCATGGTTGGGGGTGAGGAGCTCTGCTGTGTTTCGATAAATTAATGCAATTACTACTGTTTTTCATTCAATCACGCTTGTCTCTATTCTAAGATATTCACTCGCACTTCACCTTGATGAATGTGATGATCCGTGACACTCATCATCATTCTCACTTATGAACGCGTGCCTGACAATCACCTCCGTTCTATCTGCACTAGCTTGAGTGTGTATCTCTTAGCCTCCTGGTTCACGATCAGAGTCTTCGTGGTATAGGCTAGAATTATTAGCGGCCATTCCTGAGATCTGAAAAGTTTAAACCTTGTCTGTAGTATTCTGAGTAGGATCTGGGAAGGGATGACTGTGACGAGCTTCAAACTCGCGAGTGTTGGGCATAGTAACAGACGCAAAAGAATCATTGGATTCTATTCCAACATGAGTAAGAACCGACAGATGATTAGCCATGTGGTGACAGCACATTTGGACCATTTTCACTGAGAGGATGGATGGTAGCCATTGACAACGGTGATCCACCAATATAAAGCTTGACATGGAAGGAGATCTGCGTGCGTGAAGAAGAAGACCGTAGAAAAGCAGCAATTCAGAAGACAGAGCATCTCCAGAACCTCAACCTGTTCTCTATTACTGCATAATAAGTATTATTTATTTTCTGTTAATTACTTTTCATAAATCCAACCATTTTATTATTAATTTCCTAAGAATTACAAAATAACCATAGCTTACTTCAAGCCGACAATCTCCGTGGGATCGACCCTTACTCACGTAAGGTATTACTTGGACAACCCAGTGCACTTGCGGGTTAGTGGTATGAGTTGTGAAAAGTGTGATTTACAATTCGTGCACCAACTTTTTGGTGCCGTTACCGGGGATTGTTCGAGTTTGGACAACTGACGGTTTTTTTGTTGCTTAGATTAGGAAAAATTTATCTTTTTTGTTTAGAGTCACTAAAATTGCGTCTTCTATTATTGTTTTGGTTGAAACTTTTTTTTAGAATCCTTATTTTCTTTTTCAATTTTTTTCGAAAATTTTTAAACTAATAATTGAGTTTTTTTGTTTGAGTTTAGTTTCATATTTTAAGTTTGGTGTCAATTGGATGATTTTATTTTTCTTTCAATTTTTTTCGAATTATTAGTGCTCAGAATATAAAAATTTTTAAGTTTGGTGTCCTTTGTGTTTCTGTTTTTTTAAAAATTTTTCAAAAGTTGTTCTTAGCGTTCATCGTGATATTCAAAGTTTTCCTGTTTATTTCCTTTGTTTTGATCTAAAAATTTAAGTTTGGTGTCATTTTTACTATTTTTCTCTTTCTTCATTAAATTCAAAAATATCTTTTCTCTTTATTTTAATTAATTTTTGAATTTTCCTTTAAAAATTCATATTTTTATTTTAAAAATTTATTTGCAATTCACATCAGTTCCCTTTTTTCCATCATGGACCAAAGTGGAAATGAACAGTCCAGAAGGACTCTGGGGTCATATGCTAACCCCATTACTGCTGCATATGGGAGTAGCATCTGTATACCTCCCATCAAAGCAAGCAGTTTTGAGCTAAATCCTCAGCTCATTATCATGGTGCAGTAAAATTGCTAGTATTCCAGTCTTCCACAGGAAGAACCCACTGAGTTTCTGGCGCAGTTTTTGTAAATTGCTGACACAGTGCATGACAAGGAGGTAGATCAGGATGTATACAGCTTGTTACTATTTCCGTTTGCTGTAAAAGATCAAGCTAAGAGGTGGTTAAATAACCAACCCACAGCAAGCATAAGAACATGGAAACAGTTATCAGACAAATTCCTGAATCAATATTTCCCTCCAAAAAGGATAACACAGCTAAGGCTGGACATCCAAGGCTTTAAACAAGAGGATGATGAATCCCTTTATAACGCATGGGAGAGGTACAGAGGGATGCTAAGGAAATGCCCATCTGAAATATTTTCAGAGTGGGTGCAATTAGACATCTTCTACTATAGGCTTACAGAAAAAGCTCAGATATCTCTAGACCCCTCAACTGGTGGATCTATACACATGAGAAAGACCATTGAAGAGGCTCAAGAGCTTATTGATATAGTTGCTAGAAATCAGCATCTGTACATAAGTAATGAGTCCTCCATGAAAGAAGAAGCTAAGGCAGTATCAACTGACTTTAGTTCTCAGGAACAAGTTGCTGAACTCAATCAGCAACTATCTTCTATAACAAGGTAGTTAGCAGAACTCAAGGAGATGCTACAAGAGACCAAAAATGCTAACAAAGATATGGAATCACAATTGAATCAGACAAACAGCAATTATCAAAATAGATAACAGAGGAGTGCCAAGCAGTTCAATTAAGAAGTGGAAAAACATTAAATACCTCAACTCAAAGTAGCAAAAAGCCAAGAAAAGAACAGCTGACAAAGGATGAGCAACCTGCTACCCAAAATCCCTCTGAGGATAGTAAGAGTCCAGAGAGGAATAAGTCTGGCGTTCAAACGCCAAAAAAGGGTTGGAAACTGACGTTAAACGCCCAATCCACGTCCAATCCTGGCGTTCAAACGCCAATGAGGGATCAGACTCCTGCAAGTGCTGATAATAACTCCCTCAAGAAAGCTTCTCAACCTGCCTCTGTAGGAAATAAACCTGCAGCAACTAAGGTTGAAGAATATAAAGCCAAAATGCCTTATCCTCAGAAACTCCGCCAAGCGGAACAGGATAAACAATTTGCCCGCTTTGCAGACTATCTCAGGACTCTTGAAATAAAGATTCCGTTTGCAGAGGCACTTGAGCAAATACCCTCTTATGCTAAGTTCATGAAAGAGATCTTAAGTCATAAGAAGGATTGGAGCGAAACATTAAAAGTTTTTCTCACTGAAGAATGCAGTGCAGTCATCCTAACAAGCTTACCAGAAAAGCTTAAGGATCCCGGAAGCTTTATGATACCATGCACATTAGAAGGTACTTGTACCAACACAGCTCTATGTGACCTTGGGGCAAGTATCAATCTGATCCCTGCATCCACTATCAGAAAGCTTGGCTTGACTGAAGAGGTCAAACCAACCCGGATATGTCTTCAACTTGCTAATGGGTCCATTAAATATCCATCAGGCATAATTGAGGACATGATTGTCAAGGTTGGGCCATTTGCCTTTTCCACTGACTTTGTAGTGCTGGAAATGGAGGAGCACAAAAGTGCAACTCTCATTCTAGGAAGACCTTTCCTAGCAACTGGACGAACCCTCATTGATGTCCAAAAAGGGGAAGTGACCTTGAGAGTCAATGAGGATGAGTTTAAGTTGAATGTGGTCAAAGCTATGCAGCATCCAGACACCCCAAACGACTGCATGAGCGTTGATATTATTGACTCTCTGGTGGAAGAGGTTAATATGACTGAGAGTCTCGAATCAGAGCTAGAGGACATCTTTAAAGATGTTCAGCCTGATTTAGAGGAACCAGAGGAAATAAAAGAACCTCTGAAAATTCCTCAGGAAGAGGAGAAACCTCCTAAACCCAAGCTCAAACCACTACTACTATCCCTGAAAAATGCATTTCTGGGAGAAGGTGACTCTTTTCTGGTGATCATAAGCTCTGCTTTAAATCCACAGGAAGAGAAAGCACTAATTCAGGTGCTAAGGACACACAAGACAGCTCTTGGGTGGTCCATAAGTGATCTTAAGGGCATTAGCCTAGCCAGATGCATGCACAAGATCCTATTGGAGGATAATGCTAAGCCAGTGGTTCAATCACAGAGGCGGCTAAATCCAGCCATGAAGGAGGTAGTGCAGAAAGAGGTCACTAAAATACTGGAGGATGGGATTATTTATCCCATTTATGATAGCCTCTGGGTGAGCCCTGTCCAAGTTGTACCCAAAAAGGGATGCATGACAGTGGTTCATAATGAAAAGAATGAACTGGTTCCTACAAGAACAGTTACAGGATGGCGTATGTGTATTGATTACAGAAGGCTCAATACAGCTACCAGGAAGGATCACTTTCCTTTACCATTCATAGACCAGATGCTAGAGAGATTAGCAGGTCATGAATATTACTACTTTTTAGATGGCTATTCAGGTTACAACCAAATTGCAGTAGACCCTCAGGACCAAGAGAAAACAACATTCACATGTCCTTCTGGAGTGTTTGCCTACGGAAGGATGCCTTTTGGTCTGTGCAATGCACCTGCAACTTTTCAGAGGTGCATGCTCTCTATCTTCTCTGATATGGTAGAGAAATTTCTGGAAGTCTTCATGGATGACTTTTCAGTAGTTGGAGACTCATTCAGCTCCTGCCTTGACCATTTAGCACTTGTTCTGAAAAGATGCCAAGAGACCAACCTTGTTTTAAACTGGGAAAAATGTCACTTTATGGTGATTGAAGGAATTGTCCTTGGGCATAAAATTTCAAACAAGGGAATAGAGGTGGATCAAGCTAAAGTGGAAGTAATTGAAAAATTATCACCACCTGCCAATGTTAAGGCAATCAGAAGCTTTCTGGGGCATGCAAGATTTTATAGGAGGTTTATAAAGGATTTTTCAAAAATTGCAAAACCTCTGAGCAATATGCTAGCTACGGACATGCCATTTGTGTTTGACACAGAGTGTCTGCAGGCGTTTGAAACTCTAAAAGCTAAGGTGGTCACAGCACCAGTTATTTCTCTACCAGACTGGACATTACCATTCGAACTAATGTGTGATGCCAGTGACCATGCCATTGGTGCAATACTGGGACAGAGGCATAACAAGCTTCTGCGTGTCATTTATTATGCTAGCCGTGTTTTAAATGATGCACAGAAAAATTACACAACCACAGAAAAAGAGCTGCTTGCAGTGGTTTATGCCATTGACAAGTTTAGATCATACTTATTAGGATCAAAAGTGATTGTGTACACTGACTATGCTGCTCTTAAATATCTACTTACAAAGCAGGATTCAAAACCCAGGCTCATAAGATGGGTGTTGCTTCTGTAAGAGTTTGATATAGAAATAAGAGACAGAAAAGGGACAGAGAACCAAGTTGCTGATCATCTGTCCCGGATAGAACCAATAGAAGGGGCATCCTCCCCCTCTATTGAGATCTCTGAAACCTTTCCGGATGAGCAATTGTTTGCCATTCAGGAAACACCATGGTTTGTAGACATTGCAAACTATAAAGCTGCAAGAATCTCACTAGAGATGGCAGACAAATCAATGAAACAAGCTTATGGACTAGTAGAGGACGTGATAGTAAAGGTTGAAGGCCTTTACATCCCTGCTGATTTCATAATCCTAGACACTGGGAAGGATAAGGATGAATCCATCATCCTTGGCAGATAGCCACAGCAAAAGCTGTGATTGATGTTGACAGAGGAGAGTTGGTCCTTCAGTTGAATAAGGACTACCTTGTATTCAAGACTCAAGGTTCTCCTTCTGTAACCATGGAGAGGAAGCATGAAAAGCTTCTCTCAATACAGAGTCAAACAAAACCCCCACATTCAAACTCTAAGTTTGGTGTTGAGAGGCCCCAACCTTGCTCTGATTATCTGTGAGGCTCCATGAGAGCTAACTGTCAAGCTATTGACATTAAAGAAGTGCTTATTGGGAGGTAACCCAATGTTATTTAATTATATCTATTTATTTTTCATTGTTATTTTATGTTTTCTTTAGGTTGATGATTGATGAGCGGATATTTTATACGCTTTTTGGGGTTAATTTCATATAGTTTTTAGTATGTTTTAGTTAGTTTTTAGTATATTTTCATTAGTTTCTAGGCAAAATTCATATTTCTGGACTTTACTATGACTTTGTGTGTTTTTCTGTAATTTCAGGTATTTTCTGGCTGAAATTAAGGGAGCTGAGTAAAAATCTGATTCAGGCTGAAAAAGGACTGCTGATGCTGTTGGATTCTGACCTCTCTGCACTCGGAATGGCTTTTCTGGAGCTACAAGAGTCTAATTGGCGCGCTCTCAATTGCGTTGGAAAGTAGACATCCAGGACTTTCCAGCAATATATAATAGTCCATACTTTGCTCAAGGATAGATGACGTAAACTGGCGTTTAACGCCAGTTCCATGTTGTAGTCTGGCGTTAAACGCCAGAAACAGGTTACAAGTTGAAGTTAAATGCCCAAAACAGGTTACAACCTAGCGTTTAACTCCAGAAATAGCCTAAGCACGTGTAAAGCTTAAGTCTCAGCCCCAACACACACCAAGTGGGCCCCAGAAGTGGATTTTTGTACTATCTATCATAGTTTACTCATTCTCTGCAAACCTAGATTACTAGCTTACTATTTAAACAACTTTTAGAGGATTATTTTGTATCGGATGACATTTTAGATCTGAACTTTGTACTCCTTGACGGCATGAGTCTCTAAACTCCATTGTTAGGGGTGAGGAGCTCTGCTGTGTCTCGATGAATTAATACAATTACTTCTATTTTCCATTCAAACACGCTTGTTTCTATCTAAGATATTTATTCGCACTTCAATATGATGAATGTGATGATCCGTGACACTCATCACCATTTTCAACCTATGAACGCGTGCCTGACAACCACCTCCGTTCTACATTAGATTGAATAAGTATCTCTTGGATTCCTTAATCAGAATCTTCGTGGTATAAGCTAGAATCCATTGGCAGCATTCTTGAGAATCTAGAAAGTCTAAACCTTGTCTGTGGTATTCCGAGTAGGATTCAGGGATTGAATGACTGTGACGAGCTTCAAACTCACAAAGGTTGG
Source organism: Arachis ipaensis (assembly GCF_000816755.2). Classification (NCBI taxonomy): domain Eukaryota; kingdom Viridiplantae; phylum Streptophyta; class Magnoliopsida; order Fabales; family Fabaceae; genus Arachis; species Arachis ipaensis. Next base: position 95,453,113 of record NC_029789.2, on the reverse strand, counting down.
GCGTAGTGAAAGACGCAAAAGGACCAACAGATCCTATTCCAGCATGAGTGAGAGCCGACAGATGATTAGCCGGGTGGTGACAGCGCACCTGGACCATTTTCACTGAGAGGACGGATGGTAGCCATTGACAATGGTGATCCACCAACATACAGCTTGCCATAGGAGGAAACTTGCGTGCGTGAAGAAGATGACAGTAGGAAAGCAGAGATTCAGAAGACAAAGCATCTCCAAAACTCTAACATATTCTCCATTACTGCATAACAAGTATTTATTTCTTACACTTTTATTCTTCGTAATTCAACTTGATAATTATAATTGAAATCCTGACTAAGAGTTACAAGATAACCATAGATTGCTTCAAGCCAACAATCTCTGTGGGATTCGACCCTTACTCACGTAAGGTATTACTTGGACGACCCAGTGCACTTGCTGGTTAGTGGTACGAGTTGTGAAAAGTGTGATTCACAATTTGTGCACCAAGTTTTTGGCGCCGTTGTCGGGGATTGTTCGAGTTTGGACAACTGACGGTTTATTTTGTTGCTTAGATTAGGAAAATTTTTTTCTTTTTGGTTTAGAGTCTTCTATTATTGTTTTTGGTTGAAATTTTTTTTTAATCCTTATTTTCTCTTTCTAATTTTTTTTCGAAAATCTTATAAAATGATAATTGAGTTTTTCTATTTGAGTTTAGTTTCATATCTTAAGTTTGGTGTCAATTGCATTTTTTTTTTATTTTCTTTTAAATTTTTTAATTTGTGTTCATTGTTCTTTCTTAATCTTTAAGTTGTTCTTGTTTATTTTCCTTGTTTGATCTTTAGCTTTTCTTGTTCTGTGTCTTTTCTTGTTTTTCTTGTGCTTTTTCAAAATATCAGTTTTAAAAAAAAAAATCTTTATTTATTAAATACCTTATTAAAACACCTTAAATTTATAGCTCAATTGGTTAGAGCGTTGTGCTTATGTTCTTGGTAATTGGCTATCTTCTTTTTAAAAACTTTTTCAAAAATAATTTTTCTTTGAATAAATCTTGTGCCAAACTTTAAGTTTGGTGTTTTCTTGTTAATTTTTCTTTAGTTTTCGAAAATTTTATTTTGGTTTTCTAAAAATTTTAAGTTTGGTGTTCTATCTTCATGTTCTTGTTGTTCTTGTGAGTCTTCAAAGTGTTCTTGAATCTTCCTTGTATTTTGATCTTAAAATTTTTAAGTTTGGTGTTCCTTGGTGTTTCCCTCCAAAATTTTCGAAAATAAGGAACGTTAGATCTAAAAATTTTAAGTTGTGTATCTTTTGTGTGTTTTTCTCTTTCATCATAAAATTCAAAAATCAAAAAAATATATTTTCTCTCTATTTTAAAGTGAATTTTCGAAAATTGCTTTTAAAATTCATATTTCTATTTCAAAATTTAAAATCTTTTTCAAAAATCATATCCAAAGTTTTTCAAATCTTCTTAATTAAGTAATTATTTTAGTTTTAATTTTTTTTATTCTTAATTTTCAAAATCTATATTTAATTTCTAGTTATTTTATTTCATTTTTTTATTCGTTCTCTTTTTATAAAATAAAAATAAAAATATATTTTAATTACAATTCACATCAATTCCCTTTTCTCCATCATGGACCTAAGTGGAAATGAGCAGTCTAGAAGGACTCTGGGGTCATATGCTAACCCCACTACTGCTTCATATGGGAGCAGTATCTGTATACCCTCCATTGGAGTCAGTAGTTTTGAGTTGAATCCTCAGCTTAGGAAGCACCGATTCGACATGCGATACGGACACGACACGACACGGATACACCGACACGTTCTTTTTATAAAAAATTGGATACAACACGTTTAGGATACGTTGTAAATTAAAATTTAAATAATATATTAAATTAATAAAATATCATATTGTAAATATAAGAGTAAATATAGTTGCATAAAAAAGTCTTAAAATTATGTAATTATTAAAAAAAATAAAAAATTTTAAGCTAGTGAATAAGTAAGCTACCAAAGACAAACGGTAAGTAGATTTAGGTTTTGATTTATTAATTATTTTATTTTTAAATTTAAATTTTGATTTGTTTTAATTTTAGAATATTTTAAAATTAGAAAGAAAAAATTGGTTAATCGGGCCATAAAATCACAAAATCAATTGAAGATTTGTAGTGCAGCAGAAAGATCCGTCTCATGAACATCTGAATCGAGTCGGACTCGATCGGATTTGTGACAACTCCACCAAAATTCTGCACCGCAAGAAGACATGCCGCCGATACGCTCGTTTGAAGTATCCGCCACGTGTCGGTGTCGGATTCGCGTCCGACACGGATACGCCGACGCCATAAGAGAATCCGTGCTTTATAGGGTGCAGCAAAGTTGCCAGTATTCTGGTCTTCCATAGGAAGAACCTATAGAGTTTCTGGCACAGTTTTTACAAATTGCTGATACAGTACATGATAAGGAAGTAGATCAGAATGTCTACAGATTATTACTGTTTCCATTTGCTGTAAAAAACCAAGCTAAGAGGTGGTTAAATAACCAACCTAAGGCTAGCATAAGGACATGGAAACAACTGTCAGAAAAATTCCTGAATCAATACTTCCCTCCAAAATGGATGACACAGCTAAGGCTGGACATCCAAGGCTTTAAACAAGGAGATAATGAATCTCTTTATGATGTCTGTGAGAGATACAGAGAGATGTTAAGAAAATGCCCCTCTGAAATGTTTTCAGAATGGGTGCAGTTAGACATCTTCTATTATGGGCTTACAGAGAAAGCTCAAATTTCTCTAGATCACTCAGCTGGTGGATCTATACACATGAGAAAGATAATTGAAGAGGCTCAAGAGCTTATTAATACAGTTGCCAGAAATCAGCATCTGTACCTAAATAGTGAATCTTCTATGAAAGAAGAGGCTAAAACAATAACTGCTGAACTTAGTCCTGCAGAACAAATTACTGAATTCAATCAGCAATTAGAATTTCCAACAAAACAGCTGACCGAATTCAAGGAGATACTACAAGACACAAGAATGGCTAATATAAACATGGAGGTACAGTTAAAGCAAACAAAACAACAGTTATCAAAACAAATAATAGAAGAGTGCCAAGCAGTTCAATTAAGAAGTGGAAAAACATTAAATACCTCACTTCAAGGTAGCAGGAAGCCAAGAAATGAACAAACTGCTATTCAAAATCCCTCTGAGGACAGTAAGAGCCCAGAGAGGAATAACTCTGGCGTTCAAACGCCAGAAACAAGCAAGGAGTTGGCATCAAATGCCCAATGGAAGCTCAGTTCTGGCGTTCAAACGCCAGGAACAAGTAAGGAGTTGGCGTCCAACGCCAATCCAGCTTCTAACCCTGGCATTCAAATGCCAGTGAGGGATCAGACATACACAAGTGCTGATAACAACCCCTCTAAAAAGGCTTCTCCAACCACCTCTGTAGGAAATAAACCTGCAGCAACTAAGGTTGAGGAATATAAAGCCAAGATACCTTATCCTCAAAAACTCCGCCAAGAGGAGCAGGATAAGCAATTTGCTCGCTTTGCAGATTATCTCAGGACTCTTGAAATAAAGATTCCGTTTGCAGAGGCACTTGAGCAAATACCTTCTTATGCCAAGTTCATGAAAGAGATCTTGAGTCATAAAAAGGATTGGAGAGAAACTGAAAGAGTTCTCCTCACTGAAGAATACAGTGCAGTCATTCTGAAAAGCTTTCCAGAAAAGCTTAAAGATCCTGGGAACTTTTTGATACCATGCATATTAGAAGGTAATTGCACCAAAACAGCTTTATGTGATATTGGGGCAAGCATCAATCTAATACCTGCATCCACTATCAGAAAGCTTGGTTTAACTGAAGAAGTTAAACCAACCCGGATATGTCTCCAACTTGCTGATGGCTCCATTAAATACCCATCAGGCGTGATTGAGAGCATGATTGTCAGGCTTGGGCCATTCGCCTTTCCCACTGACTTTGTAGTGCTGGAAATGGAGGAGCACAAGAGTGCTACTCTCATTCTAGGAAGCCTTTCCTAGCAACTGGACGAACTCTCATTGATGTCCAAAAGGGGGAAGTAACCCTTAGAGTCAATCAGGATGAGTTTAAGATGAATGCTGTCAAAGCCATGCAGCATCCAGACACACCAAAAGACTGCATGAAAGTTGATCTTATTGACTCTCTGATAGAGGAGGTCAACATGGCTGAGAGTCTCGAATCAGAGCTAGAAGACATCTTTAAAGATGTTTAGCCTGATTTGGAGGGTTCAGAGGAATTGAAAGAGCCTCTGAGACTTCCTCAGGAAGAGGAGAAACCTCCTAAACCCGAGCTCAAGCCATTATCACCATCCCTGAAATATGCATTTCTGGGAGAAGGTGACACTTTTCCAGTGATCATAAGCTCTGCTTTAAATCCACTGGAAGAGGAAGCACTAATTCAAGTGCTAAGGACACACAAGACAGCTCTTGGGTGGTCCATAAGTGACCTTAAGGGCATAAGCCCAGCTAGATGCATGCACAAAATCCTATTGGAGGATGATGCTAAGCCAGTGGTTCAACCACAGAGGCGGCTAAATCCAGCCATGAAGGAAGTGGTGCAGAAAGAGGTCACCAAATTACTGGAGGTTGGAATTATTTATCCTATTTCTGATAGCCCCTGGGTGAGTCCTGTTCAAGTTGTTCCCAAGAAGGGAGGCATGACAGTGGTTTATAATGAAAAAAATGAACTGGTTCCTACAAGAACAGTTACAGGGTGGCGCATGTTTATTGACTACAGAAGGCATAATACATCCACCAGAAAGGATCATTTTTCTTTACCATTCATAGACCAGATGCTAGAGAGACTAGCAGGTCATGAATATTATTGCGTTTTGGATGGCTATTCAGGTTACAACCAAATTGCAGTAGATCCTCAGGACCAAGAGAAAACAGCATTCACATGTCCTTCTAGAGTATTTGCTTACAGAAGAATGCCTTTTGGTCTGTGTAATGCACCTGCAACCTTTCAGAGGTGCATGCTCTCTATCTTCTCTGATATGGTAGAGAAGTTTCTGGAAGTCTTCATGGATGACTTTTCAGTATTTGGAGACTCATTTAGCTCCTGCCTTGACCATTTAGCACTTGTTCTGAAAAGATGCCAAGAGACCAACCTTGTTTTAAACTGGGAAAAATGTCACTTTATGGTGACTGAAGGAATTGTCCTTGGGCATAAAATTTCAAACAAGGGAATAGAGGTGGATCAAGCTAAAGTAGAAGTAATTGAAAAATTACCACCACCTGCTAATGTTAAGGCAATCAGAAGCTTTCTGGGGCATGCAGAATTCTACAGGAGGTTTATAAAGAATTTTTCAAAAATTGCAAAACCCCTGAGCAATCTGCTAGCTGCTGACATGCCATTCGTGTTTGACACAGAGTGTCTACAGGCGTTTGAGACTCTGAAAGCTAAGCTGGTCACAGCACCAGTTATTTCTGCACCAGACTGGACTTTACCATTTGAACCAATGTCTGATGCCAGTGACCATGCCATTGGTGCAGTACTGGGGCAGAGGCATGACAAGCTTCTGCATGTCATTTATTACGCTAGCCGTGTTTTAAATGATGCCCAAAAAAATTACACAACCACAGAAAAA